>NW_026726405.1:0-300000 GCF_029784015.1 Lycium ferocissimum | reverse complement strand
TCGAAAAAACTACTAACCTGAGCAAGCAGGACCAAGTCCCTTGGCTTTTGAGATAGCTTAGGCAGAGAAGTCTGAGAAATGCAATGTGTTTAACATTTGTATTGTCCCTTTACTTGATGCTTTAAGAAGAATATAGGTACTATAGCTCTCCATCTTCCATGATTTCAGATGACTTGACCTTTCCTTCACATCTTCCCTCGAAGAAAGATCAAGCTCCAAAATGCTATGGACGTCTTTCTACTCTAGTGCTCAAATTATGCAAGCCTCACGTATGATAGCAAGATTATTTCAGCTTCAAACGGGATGGATTAGCCATCTATTTGAAGTCGTTTTCAAAGAGGGATGATAGGGACCAGGTCCTTTACCTTCAGATTAATCAACGAGAGAAACTTCATTTTTAATCTTGATATACTTCATAAGTCTCAGTACCCTTCATTTAAAGCATTGAAAATGTTTGAATTTCTCAGCAGAAATCTTTTCCCTTTTTGATGACAAAGAGTTGTCACATTCTTGGATTTAGCTCACTGAGTACCACATCCCTTGAAGAGGAAGTTTAACTGAGAGGCATCTACTAATCTCTGTATTGAGTGACAATGCTACTGGCTATTTCTACTCCTTTGTAGCAGAATCCTTCGATCTTGGTGCACACTTTCATAGAGGAGTGCCTTGTAGTTTTGCTCATAGAAAGAATGTCATTTCTTCATTCTTGACACTAACACACTCCTGTGTTTTAAGGCTTCGAGTGAGAGACTATCCATTTCTTCGAACTTGCCATGGCGCGCCGTTTCCACCTTTCTCACTAGCCTTTTCTTTGATCACTCGTTAACTCCCTGCAGACCCAAAACTAGTTTGGATCCGAAGTAATAATAGAAGGGATAGGCTTGATCTTTGTTTATCCCTCCTTGCCAATTTCCCCTCTTCTACTAGGGACCGGGTCCTTTGCCTTTTTGTTTGATTTCAATGACTTTCCTTTTACTCTGTTCAGCCCGAGCTCCTACTTTGCCCCAAGTGTTGTGTGAAATTGTGGCTCTTTCTGCACAACTGCCCATTTCACATCGTAACTAGCACGGACTGTAATAGATTCACCAAAAGCCCATGTCTAAAGATATGACATCTCAAGATCTGTCTTTTTCTACTTTACCTTCTCCTGAATCAGCTTATTTCTTCCAAGCTCAACGATGAGATTTGCCTTGGCCTTTTCAAGTTCTTTCTCAATCCTAAGATGAATCTCGCCGATCTCCTATTTTAGTCTAGGAGAAATGTTTATTAGCTTCTTCATCTGATGAGTGTTCAAGGCATTTTCTCTGATCTCTCCTCTAACTTGATTACTTGGATTTATTGGGGACATAGTTTCACCAGTTGTATTTGCTTGAAACTATCTATCAAGCCATAAAATATGCAAATCTAGAGATTGGCAAGAGATATCAGCCTCTTCTGAGAGTAGCAGTTCAGATCCTTTTGAGTATCAGCAAAAATCACCTTTTTGTCAGGAATCTGGTCTTCCCTTTTTACTTCTTCATTGCCATTTTTATCGACAGAGCTTACCTTGAGAGTAAATGTAGATTGAAGTTCATTGTCAATACTCATCATAGATATGTCATCTTGTTTATCTTTATACGTGGTGAATAAGTCTTTTCTAGTTGCCATGACCTGCTTCATAAGATGATCAGCATCATTTCTTCTGTGGGCATTCTTGACAGGGACCTAGTTCCATGCAGCTTTATCTTCATTGTGATTTTTATAAAGCTTCTGACTATGAGGAGTGCATTCCTCCGAGAGATGTTCAAGTTTTCTGCACTTGTGACAACAATTATGTTCTTTGTAATTCCTGCTGGATCTTCCTTTGTTAGAGATTACATTATTTTTTCGAGCGATATCTTGAAATCTTTGAGTGAGAGACTCTATGTCGATGTCGTCACTTTCTGAGCCATCTAACTTTGAGTCTCCTTTCTCAAGATCTTGAATAGGCTCACTGTCCTCCATTTCTATAACCTCTCGCACTCTTGCCCTCCACCACCTATAATATCCTCAATTGAGTCTTGGTGGTCTTGTGCTAGATTCTTCCTTCTCTAGGTTTGGTGAACTGGCCATAAGAGGATCCTTTCTAGGTATTACCTTTTTAGAAAGTTCCTGCTCTAATACCGATTGATAGAACCTACGGGTTCACCGTTGCCTAGTTCACAGCCAGAGAGTTTTACCCAAAACAATCTAGGGGACTTGGTCCCTGAACTGTTCTCCCAAGTAATAATCAAAGGTAAATGAGGCAAGATATTTACGTGAAAAACTCCTTGCTCAAGGGATTAAGAATCACGACCTATTCTAGTAGGATTTCCAACTTCACTAGACTGAGAAAAGTGTAAAATTACAAGTTTTTTTCCTCGGAATTAGTTCCTAATTCTACCCCTCACAACACCTCTGTTGTAGGTGAATCTAGACCACTAATCTCCCCTCACAAACAACTTCGTAACCTTTACTCCTTTTACTCCTCTAGGCTGAGAGACTAATACACCTAGAATATAGTACAATCCTAGTATACCACTCAAGGGAACCTCTTGAGAATTCAAACCACAGTGACTAACTCTAGCCAAAGTGTTAACATACTATTTGAAAACAAGGATCAAGAAAATACCTACAAACAGCCCTTCTCAAAGGAATGTAGGTTTACAATTTATAGAACAGAGAAACAAAGACTCAACAACCTAAGGACTTAAAGCATCTTCAATTTAGAGATCTGGTCCTTTGGCTTGTTGAGGCTTGTTCTTGAGAGCACCTTGATAGGGGTGGCGGTTGCACTTGAGAAAAATATATCTTTTGGATTTGCAAGTGTTAGGTCAAACTGATCCCCACATGTTGTATATATATGAGACCAATGTAGAGAGCATGTGAGAAACATGTGACCAAGGATAGTGACTTCTCAAGGGTCCTTAGTTTCCATCATACATACAGCTGTGCTGCTGCAGTTCTGCCTGAACAGTGCAGCAGCTTTACAGCTGTTAAGTACCGTGCAAATACTCTCATAGGACCTGATGGAGGACCTGGTCCTTGGATCGTTTGTCAATTATCAAAACTATGAAATGCTATAGCTCATCACTTTCACTTCCCTTCCTTTAATTATACTATTTTCTTGCCATTTCTTATTACTCGTACTTTATCTAGATTTATTTGTAGTGCGAAAGTACTGATTAGGAGCTCCCTTTTAAACTAAGAATTGACTGCCCCATGCCTCCATTATTTTCATTCTATTCTATACAAAACATTTCTTATTAGGAGTTTCTCGGGACTCGACGATATTATACTGACCTAATCATATAATTTATGGATGTGAGAATAATTTTAATTCATGTCGTATATTGTCGATTTTAGGAAAAATAGTTCCCTATCAAGAATATATATATATATATCTCTATTTTCAGAGCTTGACATTACTCTGAACTCATATAACTCATGGAACTGAACTCTGCACTTTTTCATTATTATGAGCCTAACTAGTTACCTCTCTGAGCTTATTTGATGAATTATGACCTACTCTTGTAGCTCATCATTTTTATAATTGGTTGCTCATGTACCTATACTCTCGGGACCCTACATACTAGGGCTGCTTATCGGGCGGATCGGGCGGTTAATTATATTTAACAGTTTGACTTATCGGTTATCGGCTTTTAAATGTACTAATCCGCTAGCCAACCGATAAGATATTGGTTGGTTCGGTATCAGATTAGCAATCATCGGGCAGTTAACGGACGGTGTATCGGCTAAATCTAAAAACAATGAAATATTGATGCAAATTTGAAAAATACTAGAAATTAAAATATTAATGAAATTTATACGAGCTCCAGTGCCCCTAGCCTTAGCAATCATGGTTCTTCCTGTATAAGGAGGACCAAACAAAATAATCACCGTCTTAAATGACAAAGTTCAATTAGAACAATTTAGCACTCTTTTTTTAAGCTGAAATTAACTTCAAGTATATTGCAGGAGACCGAATAATGTTTATCTAGTGGCAGTTATTTCCTAAGCAAGTGAATAAAATAGTGAATGGGGCTTTAGCATTAGGGTTTACGGTAGATATTTTATATATCTAGGACTAAAAAATAAATATAATAATTTTTAACGGGTTAACGGTTAACCCGTTGAGTAATCCGCCCCCGCACCGATAAACCATTAACTGTAAGATTTTAATCCGTTCACCAACCGTTAATCCGGTAACCCAATACTAAAAAGCCAATAAGCCAATTATGCGGTTGGGTTATTGGTTACGGTTCGGTTTTGAACAACCTTATTACATACCCTTAATTCCATGATATTTGTGCTCTTAAAAATTGAAATTTTGGATATACTATATTTATCAGAAAAGGGCCTAAAATGCCCTCGAACTATGGAATTTGATACAAAAATGCCCTCTGTTTACCTTTGCGCTCTAAAATGCTCCTGTTGTCAATCTATTGGGCCTAAACTGCCCTTATTTTTAACGGCAGGGGCTTTTTTGGCCCAACAGATGGACGGAGGGCAATATTGTACCAAATCCCATAGTTCAGGGGCATTTTAGGCCCTTTTCCGAAAAAATGATTAAATTTTTTATAATTTATTACGTGGCACGTTTTAATTGGTTAGTTTAAAATTAACCTAAACTAATTATACAGTCAAACCTCTCGATAACAGAATGGTTGGGTCCGAAATTTTTCAGCTGTTTTAGAGAATGACTGTTATACACCTATAACAAAGATTGACATTTAAATGATACTTCGCTGTTATAGGCAAAAAAGATGCATAAAATCTAATTTTCATTTTTAATTATCAAATTCTAAGCTTAATCACACTTTGTCTAATGAAGGAAAATCGTTTAATGATGAAAATATATATATTCATATGATATTTTTAATCATAAATAGTGTATTAAATGATCAAAATTTCTACTCTTATTATTGGTAATCATAGATATTCTATTTTTATAAAGATGATTAATTATTATATTACCAAAAAAAGAATATAGATGTTATATGAGGGGTAATTTTACAAAGAACGTACTGCTATAAAGTTGGTTGTTGCTGTTATAGGTGAAATGTTGTTATAGAGAAGTAAAATATAACATAAAAAAACTATTCCGAAAAATCTTATTTATTATAGAGAGGTGTTGTTATATGCGGGTGCCGTTATAGAGAGGTCTGACTGTATCCCGGTACAAAATCTGGATCCACCTAACCCGCCCTAACTTAAAATGGTTATTGTAGAACAATCCGTCCCTTCCGGTGAGCCACCATTAATCTCCACCATCCTTTACTCTATTGAAACAGCCCAAAACCTCCATTAAAATCACCACCGTAACACCGCTAATCCAAACGGCCCATCGAGCCACCATTAACTAGCTAATATTCTTGGCTAGTGGTTCTATGTAGACAAATAATCTAATCTGTTAAAAGAACGGATTGTTAATTGAACTGCATGGATGGTTATCTCATGCAGTTATGAAGTGAATATTTTTTAAAAATGAACATTTCCAGATAATCATTTCCGCCACATGAACATTCCCATTAATTTCCCTTATATAGTTACTGAGCTTCAAGTGAAATTAAGGGTAATCAATTTTGCCACATAAACATTCCCATTAATGTTTTTTTATATAGTTACTGGGTTTCAACTGAAACTAAGGGTAATCAATTTTGTCACATGAACATTCCCATTAATTTTCCTTATATTGTTACTAGGTTCAAATGAAATTAAGGGTAATTAAAACCACCACCGTAACACTGTCAAGAATATTGGCTATTTAATGGTGGCTCGATGGGTCGTTTGGATGAGCGTTGTTACAGTGGTGGTTTTAATGGAGGTTTTGGGTTGTTTCAATAGAGGAAAGGATAGTGGAGATTAATGGTGGCCCACCGACAGGGATGGATGTTGCTACAGTCACCATTTTAAGTCGGGGAGGGTTAGGTGGATCTGAATTTTGTGTTGGGATAAAATTAGTGTAGGTTAATTTTAAAACTAACCAATTAAAACGTGTCACGTAATAAATAAAAAAAAATTAATTATTTTTTCAAAAAAGGGCCTAAAATGCCCTTGAACTATGGGATTTGGTACAATATTGCATTTCGTCCATCTATTGAGCCAAAAATGCCCCTGCTGTTAAAAATAAGGGCAATTTAGGCCCAATAGGTTGACGGCAGAGGCATTTTAGAGCGCAAAGGTAAACAGAGGGCATTTTTGTACCAAATCCCATAGTTCGACGGCATTTTAGGCCCTTTTCCGTATATTTATTAAAAATAATTTCATAATGGTTCCTATTGTTAAAAATATTGTCCAAAATTAAAGTGATCGGTTAGGGTTTAAAATAGAATTGGGTTAAGGCAACTCATAAAGTATGAGTTCTTATTTGTAAACATCTGGATGAAATTTCGAATTTAGTGATGGACTAAAGTAATACACAAAAATTATGTGCATCTATAAATATGATTCCCCAAATCAGATGTAGGGCTTCTTTTTTGATATCCTATTATTGAAAAAGTTAAGACGCCTACGTCTTGTTTTGGAAGCCTAGTAACCGCAACATCAGAGACTCTTCGCGGCACTCGTGGATATATCTTGGAAATTTTTTTCCCTGTTGACCCATTTCTGAGTCTCGTTCGAACCATTTGGACCCGAGAAGATAATAGCCATGGCTTCCTAGGCGTCATTTTGAGTCTTGGAACACCCTTTAGGAATGTGACTTTAAGCGAAAACCGTTTGACCTAGAGTTGACTTGGTCAACGAAACTTCTGTTGGAAAATCCGAGGCCATGGCTGAGTTTGTAGCGTGTTTTTATGTATATCTACATATTTTATTTGTGTGTTTTGGGTCTCAGATGATAGTCGAGTTTCGAAAATGATTTTACGAAAGTTAGGAATCTGTTTCTGGTGTTCAGGTTACTGGTGTCCGCCGCAGCGACACCAGGACCGCTGCAGCGGCACCATTGGGGCGGTGAGGTGACCGCTGCAGCGGCATTGCGAAGGGTTAAGGCTAGACCGCCATGGCGGTTTAAGCACCGCTGGTGCGGTACCGCGGGCGGTACGATGGCCGCTGTAGTGGCATAACTGCACCAGAATACCTCTTTTATTTCATAAACCCTTAAACATTCCCCATCTATTCTAAGTTCGTTCTAAGGCATAGAAGAGGCGACTTTGAAGGTGGAAAGGTGAATTCCATCCTAAGGTAAAGTTCTTAACTTCATACTTACTTAGTTTCACTTTCTAATCGTTAATATGACCATAGAACCCATAGAATCAAAGAGGGTTTATGGGGTTTTTCTTGAAATTGTTCTCAAAACGAATTCGCTTCCTAAATTGTGAATAAATGATGTTAATGTTGTTATTTATGCTAGATAATGATATATCTAGGCTTGTTAACCAATAATTTTCCATGCTAGAGTTGAATTTCATGAATTAAAGTTAGGGTTCTTAGACCCAAATTTGGGGGTTTCCGTTATATTGATGATTCTGAGAATTAATTGAGTATTCCTATGATTATAGTAATGGGTTTTGACCTTTTGGTATTGAAATTGGTATTTCGACAATAAAATTCTCGTTTTGGCCTTGAGACCCGTTTTTCCTAAATTAAAGGGTGGAATTTAACCCGAATAAGTAGTTAATATGAATATCCTTCTTCATGGTTTCTTACATAGAATTTACATATGAATAGAGTTTGTTTATTTAAAGAAGCTTCGGAAGATAAGGCAAATGTGTGGGTTCGTGGCACCTGTTCGGCTGCCAGGTAAGTTACGACTTCCCTTTTCGGTAGACTCCGGTTAGTTTCATATATTCATGTATTAGAAGAAACGGAGAATGCATGTGTAGGAGTTGGAGATTTGGGATGGAACCTTAGGATGGTATTGATATGCGATTTGGTGTTCTAAGCCATGGCCTATAGACTCCTTAGGTTGTTTGGTTTGGTTTCTTGAATATTGGTGGATTTATGTGACTTGGGAGTAGTGGATGGTACGTAATTTATTTATGCCTTACGATAGGAAATCCCGTAATATGTGGTTAATTGTGTTATACCATTAATAGCGAACCTAGTTGATAAATGAAAGGGTAAAATGTACTAAGGATTATGACTGAGTTCTAGACTAGTGGTGAGGATTCATTGTGAGTAAGAGGCGAATTTACTTGTTCTAAGTTATCAGGCTGCATTAGAGGGAGTGATGATAATGTGTATCGATTGTTTAACCTATTGTGTGTTAGGGCCAGCTACCCCGTTATGTGTGATTTGGTTGTTCTATTGTGTCGACTTGATGCCATGAGTTATTGGTAGATATTGGATTATGTGTTATCATCTAGATCATGACATAGTTGGCATATCCACTGTTGGTATTTGTACTCGGATGTATTGTTAGCGTACCCACTGTTAGTACTTGTGATTCGGTTATATTATTGGCATACCCACTGTTGGTACTGTGATTCTGATGTATTGTTGGCGTACCCATTGTTGGTGCTGGTTATATTGAGTGTGATTATTGATGTGATTTATGCATTGCATGCTCTCTCATTTTCATGATACACTGTTGAAATATTAATGATACTTGATGAAATACTTGATGAGCTAGGCTCAGTTTTACTTGAGTGACGTGAGAGTCCGATATCCGATGTTTGTCCCGGAATCGTGGATTGAGTGAATTGATACTTGATGAAAACTCTTTTACTTGAGTGATGTGAGAGTCCGATGTTCATTCCGGAATCGTGGATTGAGAGAGTGCATAGACTCCGCGGGTCCCCCAGAGTGGTGCTGGTGAGAAACCCCCCGTGGGAAAAGATTCGGGGTCCCGTCTGTCTGTTGGGCAAAGATCTGGGATGGGTGGCACTTAGACTTCGCGAGTCACACTGGGTTGTGCTACCGAGATGTCGATATTTTCGTCCGAAGTACATATGTACACAACATTTGCATAGCATTGCATTGCATTCATACATCATTGCATTGCATTGCATAATGGTTTGTCTGAGATGATTTGATATTTACTTGTGATGTTGGATTCGGATTGATACATTGAGACTTGGAACGGAATTGGGATTAAATGCTATTTAAGCGATGATGTATACTTGTCTTCGATTATCTTGATGTCATTGATTGGCTTATTGTGAGGAACGTTCGTAGGATCAGTTGTATGTTGGGCCTCAAAAAGGATGTAGACTTAAGATATCATAGTGAAGAGTCGATTCCTAGACCAAAAACGAAAGGTATAATGATATATGATTTTGTAAAGAAAGTTGTGGATTTGTCTTGTGATTATTAGAGGAAAGTTAATGATTTAAGGATCTTGATGTTATAATGAGCAGTACATAGATTATGACTTGACTTAGTTACTATCATGCTTATTCGCGAATTCTTTTACTGATATATGTTACTAACCATTGTCGGCCTATGATACTTACTCAGTACGCGTTGATTGTACTAATACTGCTCTTGCTACAACCTTTTTGGGTGTAGAGTGTCTCAGGTGATTGATTGCAACATGTTCAAAGATGCACGATGCCTAATCTAAAGGCCTCCTCCCATTTCATTCCGGGAGAGAGGTTAGGTCTTATAGTGTTGTTGTAATCCATGTCATTTAGTCGCTTTTGTACTAGCCTCGACCAGGTCGTGGAAACTTGAAAAGAGTCTTCTTTTACTTAACGGTTGTAAATATCTTCAATATTAATATCACGACCCAACCCCGTAGGCCGTGACTAGTGCCCGAGCTGGACACTCGTATACACACCTGTTAGCTATAATCAATCTGCAACTAAACATAATATGGAACTTATAAAAACGAAACGTCATCTCAGAACTGTCACATATATATATCAAAGTAATCTGTCTCCTGAGGAGTCACAACCATCAAAAGATAACATAGTACACAAGCCGACAAGGCTGTCATAACGTATGGGAACGTCCCAACTGTACATACACAAGCCGACAAGGCTGCCACTACATACAACATCCCAAAATATGTATATACGCAAGCCGACAAGGCTGCCACTACGAATGGGAACGTCCCCAAATATAAGTCATGCTAACACAGCTGAACAACATCTATATACAACCCACACATATGTCTACGTACCTCAAGAGTATCAACGGTAACATATGTCGGGACGGGGCCCCGCCGTACCCCCGGATAAACATATATATATACATCAAAAGGGTCTGTATCAAAAGTCTAGGCTCCGGACAATGGAGCACTCCAAGACAATACCGAATAGAAGTCCTAAGTGGCGGATCACCAAAGCGATTATCTGTACCTGCGGCATGAAACGCAGCCCCCCCCCCCCCCCCCCCCCCCCTCCCCCGAACAAAAGGGGGTCAGTACGAGATATGTACTGGGTATATAAAGCATGAAATACAATAAGGAAGACCATAACTGAAGTAAAGATTCCAGTAGACAAGTATGATAATCAAGAAATCACTGTACCTGTGCCTTATAAAATAAGTCATGCATATCATTATCATATACCATACCCGGCCCATTATAGGACTCGATGAATAAAGTCGTGTACACGTATACCGTACCTGGCCCATCATGGACTTGGTGCCATAACCATATCATCGTATCATCATATCATCATATCTTCATGTAACGTACCCGGCCCTCTAGTGAGGGACTCAGTGAATAATGTAGTGAAACTGTGCATGATAAGATACCCGGCCCGGGACTCGGTGAAAGATGTAATAACAGTATGCACGAGCAGAGTAGTGAGTAACCATATGCAACTAAGTCATGATCTGAGACTCAATAGATAAGTAGACTAACTAACACTCGAGTATCAAGGCGATAGTCATGTTTGTTATACCCTATTTCAACCTAGGTCAAAATAGTTTACAACATCCGGATAATTTCGGGGTTAATTAAAGTTAAGAGTCGCCACCTAATTATTTATGGTGAATTAGGGCACCTAAGGTAACTAAAGTAATTATCTAAAGTTGATTTTATTTTAAAGTCTACGAAACCAAAATTCTGGATAAGGGTTCAACTAACCTAGAGGGAAGGTATTAGGCATCCTCTAAATTCCATTAAAATGGTTAATCCGACCGGACTCAAATTTAATTAGGCTAAATGTAAATATAGTATGGTAGAAAAGAAAATAACTTTTAAGTGTTATTAAAGTTATAAATGTAATAATATTATTTAAAATAAGATTTGTAAAAAATATAATTTGCATATAAGTAATAGTTTTTGAGATGAAATTTTAGTAGTTTTGAACTTTGGATAAACCATATTATGGCAATGTAGAAAATCTAGGTGTATAAATAGGATTCAAAAAGAAGTGAGTTTTCTTTTCCCTTTTATTATTTTTTATTAACTATGCTTAGCTAAAAGTCTACGTGATTGATTCAAAACTTTGAAAAGTTATTTATAAAATATACTTGAGTTTATACTTGCGTGTTTGGTGATGTTTTGAAATTAAGATAATAAGCATAAAATATAACTCCTTTAATTCAAAATATGCTATTTAAAGATCAATTATTTTGAAAATAAATATTAAAGCATTATAAATAACTCTAATATGTAAAAGGAAGAAAATGAAGCTTATGGAATTAATTATTGGTTTTCCTTAAATTAACTACCCATTACTAAAATTTAAACTACTAACTCATCTAAGGTTCATCTAAATTAAGAAAACAAAGAGTTAGTCATGCTATACAAATAATATGCACAAACAAATAAAATAGAAGAGGGGGGGGGGGGGGGGGGCAATAAGCTACATGGGCTCAGCCCATTTTTTGAGGACCGTTGCTGCTGTTGCTGTTGGGCTTTGCCCAGATTTTTGTTTGTCATCTGTTTGGCTACGGGCAGAGTTACATGGAGGAGGTCACGTTGGGCCTTTAGCCCAACACCGGATGTGGAGGAAAACGAATCCCTTGGACTCGGGTGCGATGATCATGCATAAAATAAAAGACAAGGATTAGCATATAATCAATGAATGAGATTAAACACGTAAAACATAAACTTGAAACAGATTTGGCAGATTGCGTATATCTTGTGTATTTCCCGTGTATACATGAATATCCACATGATGCAAGGGTAAGGATGATAAGCAGCTTTGTAGCAGTGCAAGTTAGGCATATGTCGGATATATTGGACACTAACTCATACTCATGCTAAATACTAATCAGTATACTAGAATATCTATGCATGCACGGTTTTGCCTAAGTTCAACTCATAAGCTTTAACACACTCAGATGTACAGACAAGTAGGTCATGCTTCCAAGAGGTCAATGAATCAAAACTTTGTTCAAACATTATCACATGCCAATGCTAAGGCTAAGGCTGGACAGATCTTAAGAGCTATAGATTAGACCCGTTAACTCATTACACTTGTTTCTGAAACAAGAATTGTAGAATTAGATCGTTCCACATGACTGAACGAACACAGTTTTTTTTTATCTGAGTTCATCAAACAAACTCCAAGGCCTACAATATGATTGCCATTCAACATTTTCTTAAAAAAAAAAAAACAGTTTATGAACCATAGCAAGGAGAAATTACTTCATGCTTTACACACGAACCACACAGAGGCATTTTTTACTAAATGGTACAAATCCTAACCAAACAAGGAATATACGATCAAGTTCTATAAACAGCAGGGCAGTAGACTTGGCTCAAATCACATTATTCATTCATCCATTAACCAAGCTAGGCTGGATCCATACAAGACTTAGTCAGAAGTTTAGCAAATAACAAATTTATCCTTCTTAAGATTGAAATATAACTAAGGCCCCGTAACTCCACCAAAAAAATGCATATTTACCTCATAGCAAACTAGATATTACCTCTAATAGGCCTTCATCTCAGCAGATTATGCTATTGTGCAATTATTAAACTATTGTAGGCATGAATAACATTACAGAGGTGTTGCACACCCTCATAAGCAAGTAAGGTTGAACACAGACCCCCTACTAGTCATTTTTAAACTTAAACAACATCATTTGAACCAAATATAAACATGCTGGAGACTAACTAAACAAGACAAATTTATATCGACACTAAACACTTATCAGAACCAAATCATTAAATAATACATAGATACTTAAACCAACACAAACAGTCTTCTATTACTAAAGTTGTTAACATACCAATTTAGTTAACTAATCCAAAGAACCCAAATCATATATAAACACAAGCTAATATCCAAATTAATAAAAGCGAACATCTAATCATGTGCTAGCATTTCAGTTAAGCTAAACAAACATATAAACATGCTCATACACTTAATCAAGACATGACAGCTTTATACTAAAACTGAAACTAAACCAAACAAAATTAATCATACACAACAACCAGTAATCAAAGATAAACCCCATATTAGACTAACAAAAACAGACTCCTAATGTTAAGACTGTTAAACATGCTTAATCTAACAATTAATCACATATAACCACATACACATGTCTAAACGTCATCAACAAACAAACATTCAAAATTCATGGTACTTAACCTGTAAAGATCGGAAGAAAAACCAACAATCTCAACATATAATAGAACGCGAACACATCGAAAAAACTTAGATCCGAAATAAAGAGAATGCACTGACCCGTTTTGTGTACAGTGAAATGGGGTATCGAGGGTCACGAATTTAAGCTCGAACTCAAACAGCCCCGAATTTTGAATATAAAATGAAAGTAGTATGTTGACTGTATTTTTGAGTAATGCTATGGCTATTGAAAAAGAACTCCTTCCCCCCCCCTCTTCGGCTATGGGCTTAAGGTGATATTTATAGGTGTAAAATTAGGGTTTTCCGATCTGAAATTTTTAGCACCACCCAGAGAGTCACGGGTGTAGAATCGTTTGAAATTTAAAATCAAATTCTGAAAAGGTATCGTTTTGCTCAGATTTCTGATGAAAACTTTGTCCCTTTTTGAATTCAACTTTTGACTTAGTTGAAAAAGGAGAGGGTGATATCATTTCTTGCACAAAAATAGCAAGGCAAGACTGTTTATGGTGAAAGAGGGACTGAGGTTTGGTTGAAAAGGGAAGGGGTGATGACGAGGAGAGAGTAGAGAGGAGGAGAGAGAGACGGGGAGAGTAGAGAGAGAAAAGAGAAAAAGAGAGAGAGGGATGGCTGATGAATGAAAAAAAGGATTAGGTTTTGTTTGTTAAAGGAGATGGGCTGGACCGGGTCAGGTCGGGTAATGGACAATTATTTGGGCTGGTCTGGGTGATTTTAGGTGGGTAGTTGGTCGGGTGATGAAGGTAATGGGCTAGTCCGTTTGGGGCCATTAATTGGCTGAAAATGTGGGTCTTTCTTCCTCTATTTAATTATTGATTTGGGCTTCTAATTTAACAACTAGTACAATATATGTATTGTGAAGATAAATAATAATTAGTATGTAGAGGGTAAAGGATTTAATAAAGTAAAAATTAATTTAACGAGTACAAATCTTAGAAATGAAGCGATGACGAACCATTTAAAATTTGTGATAAAGTAACGAAAGTAATGTCGATAGTAGCATAGTGAAAATGAAAGTAATGATATTAATAGCAGTAAAAAAAAAAATAGTAGCGAAAATAAAATATTTAGATTTAATTAATTTAAAAGCCCAAGAAAATAAATTTGAATAAAGGAGGGACAAAATTGGGTGTCAACAATGTTAAGTACTCTTTGAATGTCACTATGAACTATATCAAATAAAGCTTCAGGAATTATAGACATATATCAAGATAATGCGAAACAACTTATGGAAGTCAAGGACATTAGTCATCGTAGAGTCTTTAAGGATAGGAACTTTTATATACCAACTACTATCCAACATATAGAAGACTCGAGGGGCAATAGCTCAATTACCTTAAGAGTTCTAACATCAAGAAGTGAATAAGAATCATGAATCACACTCGGAACTTATGAATAGAATTACCCCAAAGCTCATATCATACGTCCCTTATATCTAAGACATGCCAAAAGAAAGAAGGGATAGCTTTACATACCTTTAACGCTTATCCGTAACACAATACGTATACGCTACCCAAAGTGTCTCAACCTATATTAAGACGTCAAGAACTATAGTTAAGCTACGGGAAGGTTCAAAACGTATTCCAACGTTAGTAGCGCATTTCTAGAAAATTAGACGACGTTTCCTTTATATTCAACCAACTACACAATCACCAAGTCAACATCGACAACCACACGTTTAAGCACTATATTGAGACTAATCAAGACAAGATTCGAGAACACTCTAAACAGCCCGCACGACATTTCAAATCAGCCCACACATCATAACATTCGATAATAACCTACGTACGACTACGACATATCCAAGTTATTCTTAATGATCCATAGTCATAACATTTTCATCGAAATGACCTTATAACAGCCCAACCAATATAACAACATAATGTATAATCTTAACTATAATTAATTTCCAACTCAACAAGAACAACAACATATCCAAAACAGCCCCTAACCACAACATAAAAAGATGCTCGATAATCTCACGAACATCTACGAATACACCAAGAAAACCACATACGCTTCTTATACGTTATTTCATACAATCTTTTCATCTAATTTAGTGAAATATACCAAAGAACCACACGGCAACTACATCACTGATTCACAAGCAAGAAAACTACATTAATATCACCATAACCCTTACAACAGCCCACAAAACAAATTCAACTTCAACTTTAACCATTTAATGCCTTCATTCTCATCACACAATCCGTGACAACAACAGCCATAACATTACTTAAAATTAATTCACCATGCCTAATCAAAACAGCCTCCTACACGGCCTAACAACATCTCAACATCAACACACATAATTCCATGGATTCAATTCATGTCTACCAGATTACAACCAGCCCAAACTCCTTCTAAAACATGTAAAAAGGATTAAATCTTACCTCAATAAACTTAGCTCCTTAACGTGGCTGAAATTCGTGAATTGAAATAATAAATATTCTTGCTGCTCCAATGGCTACTTCACGTTACAATTGCCCTTCCAATTGGTTAGAATACCTTGAAGAATTGATTTTTGGATCAACAATTTGAGCTTAGGTTTTGCTCAGCCATGGCCGTGAGTTGCCATGGCTTATACTCTCTCTCTCTAACTTAAATTGTAGAAGATGAATTGTGAATCCTTAGTCATCAACTCACCATTTATATGGTGCCCAAGCGCTGGACACGTGCCCTACTCAAGGCATGGGCCAATCAGATTTGGCCATGCCATGGTGGGGTCCACACGGCCCACTAATTGCTTAATTAATGTCACGCCCAAACCATGGCACAGGCGTAACACGGCGCTCGGTGCCGTACATGTGACCGAGCGAACCACGTAGCTTGTTTGAATCATCATGAGGCATACATGAGCGAAATATAATATGAAACACGATGGGCTTTAAGAAAACATACGACGTCATAGTAATTATGAAATACTTGTTTAAAAACAAAAGCGCGGATAATACCATAATAATCGTGCTAAAATGGCTAATCGACTATGAAAGTCCAACATGACCCAACTGACTTGTCTAGTCTATGAAACCTCTAGCATGAGTCTGACATAAAACGCACTTTGCAGGACAAGGCCCCCGGATACCTTTAATGCATCAATGACATAAAGTAAACAACCGACTAAACCCCGAAGAGAATGGGGCTCACCTAAAAGTCGATACGAGAGCGTCCCATGCGAGCGGTGTGTCTCTCGTAAGTCGAAGCACTCGCATCGTGAAATGCAGCCCCAAGGCAATAAACTAGACGTCGATACTTTGAATGTACTAGTATGTAAACACATGAGAGAAGTAGCGGCACATGATATATAAACATGAGATTGAAAATGAAACCGAATACCGAAACCGAACATAAACACGAGTACGTAAGCATGAAATAATCACATGTAATACCGATACGAACCACCACGGGGAGAAACGTGGAGTCCGATCTCGGCCGATCGCAAGCCATCTCGTACCTTCTTGCGGCACGAGACATGAACATGACATGAATGGATCCAAAATCCCTCAATGGGGAAAATATGAAGGAATCGTCCTAATCGGAGTGATCCTTATCCTACGTTGACATACGTAGTTTCGGTTATCTGAGCCTTCTCGGTATTAATACAACTCCCGAACATGAAAATAACTGAAGACATGATTTCTGAGTCTTGACATGAACATGGGTACATGAAAATAAATACATATAAAAATATATATACAAGCTTTTCATAGAAATAAGCACAATATCTCATATCTTACGTTATAGAACCCATGGGATACAAGTCACGGGTTTTCATAGATTACGGACCGAGTCTCAATCACCAAAATAGTAAATTAAGACTAATTAAACGGAATTGTAATCGACCATATAATATACATCGTGGTTCAAGTGTCTAGGGTTTATCATGAATATACCTAGAATCCTAAAACATGGTGTGTAATAATGGAATATCAAACATGGGGAAGAACAAGGATGTTCCCACACGTGGATAGCGCTTACATACCTTGACTTCTCGCTTTTGAGCGTATCACAATGTTCTTCAATCCCTTCGACTTTAATCTATAGCAATACAGTCATAGGGATTCTATATTAGCAACAATATTTGTGCTTTGATCATCTAAGCATTTTATCAAACACTTGGTGGGCATGAAGCTCCACAACCTTCATTAATGGTGTTTTCTTCACCCAATCCCCATTCTATTACTTCTAGCTGATTCTACAATCTGAATTAGGTTTAATTAACACCATTCTCCATCACCCATATGATTATAACAATCTCAAGTCAACAATCCAAAACCCTACTATAGTTCGTGTAATTCTCTTTACTAAACCCATTTACTATTCTCCTAAGAACTCATCAATTCACTATTATGAATGATTAGAGCGTAGAAGCATTACCTTTTTTACGTTCAATCCTCTTGAATTTGGGTTCTAGGGTTTCCACATCCAACAATAATGTTCCAATCACAACTCTATGAATTAGAAGGGTTTACTCATGTTAGAAAGGGGTTAGGGACTTGAATTCAATCTAGAATCATGATAAAACTTACCTTGGAGGGTTCTTGAGGCTTGGGACTTGTTCCCTCTGACTTTAGGGTGATTTTTCGTGACTAGGGTTGTTAGGAAAATAAACTCCAAGGTTAAATATAACTTAAAACGCGAAATCCAACTTTTGACCCGAAATCGACCTGTTTCGCGATGGGTCCGCGATGCGGGTGCATCGCGGAACATTCTGCAGGTAACTACTCAGAGTTGCATGATCGGCCCGTGAAGCAGAGCCATCGCACGCGCTCTCACGCGCCCTCACGCGCGGTGTGTCGTGTTTTGCGCGGTGTTTGGTAAAATAGACATAACTTCTTGTACACAGCTCCGTTTGGGCTCCATAATATACCGTTGGAAAGATATTTCAAAGGGCTACAACTTTCATGTTTTAAGTTTCCTCAAATTCCCAACGGATTTTCACGAAATTTGACTGGAAGGCAGACGTATCAAAAACTCAGCCGATTCTATAGACTTTTAAACGCCTTACTATTAGCCATATTGAGGCGATCATATCTCCTTGCTCCGATCTCTGATTGGCCTGGTCCTTATATCGTTAGAAATCTATTTTTATGTACTACAACTTTCATTGAGGGTACTTTCCCAAATTCCCAACTAATCAAAGAGTTATCACTACCCGAAGTAGGCCTATCAACCCTTTTCGCAAAACGTTCAAACCTTCAATTTTTTTCACTAAAACTCTAATGATATGAGTCTAACCTTAGTTCTTAGATACGGGGTGTAACAATTAATGAATATTTAGTCTTAATACCCACTTAATAATCTAATCATGGTTAATTAATCCCTAATCTCCACTAATATTTCTATACCAATTAAAATTTATAAGCAATTCGTGCATTAATAAAAATCGGAGATTAAAAGTCTCTATCTCATATCCCAAAATAGTCTTGTCCTTAAACTTATCGCGATTAGCTTAAAATATCCCAATGTACAAAAATACGGGATATAACAATTAATATTTAGTAGTTAATTGATTTTCGCTGTTAATTGTCCTATTTATTGGAATATTCAAACTGTCTTTACTTGATTACTGTGTTATTGATTGAGGGTTTGTCTACCGAGGAGGGAAAGGTAGGTGCTGGCGTGATTCTAAATCTGGTCGTGACAACAGATTTGAAGGTTGATTCTTGTGGTAGGTTTTTGTATTTTTTTGTATCCTATGGAGCTTGGATAAACGGATTTTCTTATGCAAGAAAAGTCTTAGCTGTTGATGGAACACATTTGTTTGGAAAGTATGATAGAGTGTTGTTGTCTGTTGTGGCGCTGGATACAGAAAATCACATATTCCCCCTGGCATTTTTTTGTAGTAAATTCAGAGTGTGATGCCTCGTATCAGTACTTTTTAAAACAATTGCTCGAGATCGTCCCCAACACTAATGAGTTGTGGATAATTTCTGATAGACATCCATCTATAAAGAAAGCAGTTTCAAAGATTTATACTGAAGCTCATTATGGAGCTTGCATGAGGCACCTTGGTGAAAGCATCCGCAAAAACTTTCACTGTGGAGATTGGATGCACCATTTTTATGATACAGCGAAAGCATATAGGAGGGACGCCAAATATCTTGAGGATGTTGGTTTTCATAGACGGAGTAGAGCATACATACTTCCCTGGCAATAGGTAAGTTATAAACAACCAGTGGTTGCTTAAACAAATTATTTTTGCTTACACTATACAATAGGAAGTTGTTCAAGTGCTTCTTGATTGTTTACAATGCAGATTCTTAGTTAATATGTATATATTCTTGATGTTCTAGGTATGATGTAATGACCACCAACATTGTTGAGTCAATTAACTCAATGTTCTTGGCGTAAAAGAGAATTCTCGATTACTGCTCTATTCAATTCTATAAATAGGACGTTTACTCAAAAGTTTCATGAGAAGTGTATGGTGTTGGCCAACACATCAACCATATGTGTCCCTTCGGTTGAAAGAAAAATAAGAGAAAATGTGACGATCGGCAATACACTATTAGCCCATCAAATGAGCTTCCACACTTTTAGCATTATTGATCACGGTGCAGTGGCTATGGTTGATCTAAACAATAGAACATGTTCTTGTAGAGAGTTTGACCTAGACAAAATACCTTGTCCACATCCGATTGCAGCGATAAGAACCCTATTCGAGGATGATTATTGATTAAAAGTTTATGATTTTGTTTCTCCATATTATTCAGTATGGTCATACAAACATGCATATGAAAAATCAATTCATCCAGTGCTATCTGAAGAATTTTGGGAGCTTCCTCCAGAGCTTTTAGAGAGTAAAATACCTTGTCCGTATATGGTGCGCAAGCCGGGAAGAAAGAAGAGAAAACGGGCACCTTCAGTCTTGGAGCGGGTTCAAAGATGAAGAAAAATAAATGCTCCATGTGCAAAAGAGTTGGTCACAAAAGAACTACGTGCAGTCTCACAGAGAGACAAAATGAAGGAACAAGCAGTAATGTAGCTACTTAAATTCGTACTTGTAACTAAATCAATCTGTTTTGTACTTGCAACTGAATCAATTTACTATGTTGGCTGTTTTTGATATTGGTCTTTACATGTGGATATGTTTGTTTACAATATAAAGTTTTTTCCCTTAAAATTTAGGTAAACAACTAGTGGTTGCTTAAACAAACATTGGTTGTTTCAGAAAATATCTAATTATCTGTACTGAAAAATTATTGCTCATAAAAAAATTGGTAAGCAACTAGTGGTTGCTTACAATAAACAACATGATTATTCAGGAAACTCATATTTTACAATTAGAACTCCACTACGTGTGAAAAGTCAATACGCAATTGTTTAAACAAATAACGATTGCTTATAATAAACAACAAGAATTTGTTCAAGCAACTCCTGATTGCTTATACAATAACCTCATATCTCGTAAAAAGTAGGTACCTGATTGTGTATAATAAACAACAAGAAGTTGTTCAAGCAACTGATTGACTCTACTAATAGTATAAGTATAACTTATTGATCAAGTGATAATGAAATCAATGTTGTTTTATTATGTGAATATTTGAACATCAACTTATTGACTTGATAACAATTAAACATCAAACGAGTCGTTCAATGAGTAATTAAACCCACCTTAGTAATTTTATCACAATTGATCATCAACTGATTGACTCTACTAATAGTGTAACTATAACTTATTGATCAAGTGATAATGGAATCAATGTTGTTTGATTATGTGAATATTTGAACATCAACTTATTGACTTGAAACAACTGAACATCCAAATTCCCATTCGATGGGTTTTAAAGTAAACAACCAACAGTTGTATAAACAACATTATGTTGTTTAGCCTAAACAACTAATATTTGCTTAAAAAACAATCGATTGTTTGTTGAGTTTTCACAGGAGTTGGCGTATTGTTGTAAGCAACCAGGAACTGTCAGAACAACTTCTTGTTGTTTATTGTAAGCAACCGTTATTTTACTAGAAAATCACTGGTTGCTTACCTACTTTTTATGAGATATGAATTTTTAGCGTAAACAACCAAAGATTTCCTATAATATCATGTATTTTTTTTTGTAAACAACAACTGAATGTTTAAGCAACCATTGAAACTGTTAAACAACATCATGTTGTTTTAGTAAACAACCGTATATAAACATTATAAAAAAGATGGCCAATATAGCAAGAAATTTTTGATATGTCCATAGCATATTATAAATTATCCATAAATAGACATCATACTTCCACATCAATAAATAATCCAACAAAAAGATCCACCACAAATTTTTCAACATAAATTATCCCAACAAACACATCCCTAGTTTATGATTATGTTCTTTACTTGTCCTTCAAATCTAAGAGGGCTCTCTCTCTTATCAATGTCAAGAGGCTATTAAATATCAGGCAATAAATTTGTCACACTTGTACTCTTCTTCGTGTTATGTGCACCAGCAGTAAATGACGTTCTTATGTTTTGGAATTCCTTAACAACCTCCTAGGCTCGAGTTTTTTATTCAAAGTAGATAATTCTGCTACAAATTTTTTGATAGACTCTTCCATTTCTTTGAACTCCTTCTCCATTTTAGAAATTTTTGGTTCCAATTGTCTTTGTTTCTCCGCACAAGTAAGACATTCACATGAGCACTTCACATTTGAAGGACAATCACAAAAATATCCTCTACCAACACCTCCTTCACTATACTGACCACCAAAATTATAGTCGACCGAACTACTAGCAATTTTGTCATCATAATTTATTAAAGGGCTCCGCCGGTTCATTTCATCACCAGCGCCTCTTGGAGTGCTTATTTCCATACCCCCCACCCCTTGGTGGGCTCCTTTCCTCATCCCCGCTCCTTACTGGGATCCTGTCCTCGACACTAACCTCCTTAGCTCCTACTTCACCTGTTGTGATGGTTGTCACCCAACCAATTCTGCTTTTAACATATAAATTTTTTCATCGGCTTTCTCACTGGAAAATGGCTCAATGTCCTTCATGTATTTTTCCTTCTTATCTGTATTTGTAGGAATCAGGAAAGGGTGCACTACCTGTTACTGTTCACTTTTACGCGGGTGCATAAAAGTTACTAAGAGGTTGTTGGTGCTCTAATTTGATTTCATATTTTTAGAGTCGCCACCTAATTTATTAAAGGAAAATTAGGAAAATCGGGTAAAAAGGGTTTATTCAAACAAGAGAAAAATCCTTTTTAGACCAGAGTTCGAGGTAAGGATTCTGGTGATCTCCTTGGGAAGGTTTTAAGCACCCTAGTATTAAGGATCCGTATAATACGGTTGACCTACGAGCTTCAATGTGTGATTAATGTGATTATTTGCTTAAAATGTTTACTTTATCGCAAAATATCGTACTTATCATAAATTCAAATTTTTTGCAAAATGTTCCCTTAGGAAAGGGGGTTTTTGGTTTCAAAAATCCGTATAAGTGTTCAACTCACTTTATTTTCGGACCAAGACACACTCGGGATTTCTCCCAAGTAGAGTCACTACTATTTTGGTCTTAATGATATGAGTTTAGTTCTTATAGGTTTTTATTATATAAGAAAGTAAGTGGAGTAGTCTCCTTTTTATAATATAAATATATAAAGGGTTTTGTTAAGTCCATTTATTAACCCATTGAAGCTCATAATCAACTATAGCCATCTTATTCTCAAAATTGGTCCAAGTATAATTCTTCTTGTTTTATCTCTTTAAGTTTGAGCCTTTGGCCCAAAATGCCCTTTCTTTTTCTGAAAATTATCCTAAGTCCAAACAAGTTGTAAAGAGATCCATTTTTACTTATTAAAAAATCTGAATTTGATTCTAAGTCATGCTCCAAGATTACCCATCTCAATTTTCCACAAGTGAGCCTTATATCCAAGTCAATTTTTAGGTCCAATTCCAGCCCAATTTAATACCAAGGCCCAAAGGGGGCAAAACTGTTATATGTTTGGTTTAAAACAGTCCATCAACGGGCTTAAAGCCCAAAAATTGATTTTTTATCCCGGTCATTTCATTTCCAAATTTCACCAAAAAAAAAGGGGAGACGCCCAAAAATCACAAAATAGTTTCATTTAATTCCCATTGTCTTAATCCGTATCATCAAATCATTTTTAAATTTGAAGAAAACTTACGCAAAGTTAAAAACCAGTTTCATGCATGTATAGAATTAAGCGAATTTCAAAATTATTTGGGCGACTTCCTAATAGTATTAGCATTTTCCTAAGTTCTAACATTCACAAAGGGTTTCAATATTAGACAACATCTTTACAAATACACTTGCAAATAAGTAATAGAGAAGGGTTTAGGCTGGTGGGTCTACCTAAGCACACCAGTTGCCTATTTTCACCCATAGATGGGCCTTCAATATATTAGCTTCCCTTTCTCAGATTTCGGACTCGATCAAAGGAAGTTGGGCCTCGGGCCCAACAAGTTTAAAGAATAAGAGTCGGCCCAGAAGAAGTGTCTCATGGAAACAAAAGAAGGGAAAAGGGGAAATGCGGTTAGGAGGTATCTAAACTTATATGCTAAACTAACAAAAACTTCAACTAAATGAAACATTCAAGTCATGTATGTATATTTACACATAATTCTAAGCAGACTTGAGTCATCTATACTCAGCATCTTAAAGCCCAAAGTGAATAAATGCAAACAGGCCTAGCAATAGATGAAAACAAGCCCATATTCTTGGCAAGTAGGATGGCAGTGATGCAGTGCGGGTTCTGTCTAAGCCCGCAAATTATAACCCACACTGCCCCACCCCACACAGCCTCTAAACCCACAGAAACCCGCCCCTCGCCAAACCCACATAAACCCGCCTCGTCCCACACCCGCAAAATACTCTTTCTTACTCTCTTCTTTTTATTTACTGTGTTCCTTTTGTTTTGACCTTTTCTCAGAATTGGATGTTTGAAGAGAACCATACAGACAACCAATTGGATGTTTCAACAAAGGAAAAGGTTTTACAAGGATTATTTCTTGTGTTATTAAAATACATAACATGGTCACTTATTTAGCCATATAACAAGCTAAAACGTTAGGACATATTGATATGATCAGATTTATGCCATATGACAAGCTAAAATGTTTGGACATATTGAAGTTTGAATTTATAAAATTTCAGAATTATTGCTAATCATAAATTTTTGAATTATAAATGTTTGAAGATATGAACGTAAAGATAAAAAGCAAAGCATCAATTCTTCTAGAGATGGATGCTATAGCCCTGTCTGAATTTTATTATATCTATAGATGCACATTAAACTCACAATGGAGCAAACACGACTGCAAGACCATTCAAATGGACTATTGGTCATAGAGATAGGGTCCAATGCCAAGAGAATTTGGAACCAGCAAATGACATTGATTATTTGAACAACATAAAACAGAATTCAACAACTTAGAGCAGTATCTAAAATTATTGTTCGAAAAGCAACTACTGAAACAAAATAAAAACACTTGAATCCCCCATGGGGAAGTTCTGATGAGGCTGCTCTATAGCTATAGACCGGTAAGTCCACTTGAATCCGGCTCTTCCTCTTTTTCAAGTAATGTTGGGCATGAAACTTTGTTGATCGTTGAAGTCAAACCTGAAAAGAAAAGTATGCGATTCAATTAATCAATAGAATATTAAAAATTGAAAACTTTATTATCATAACAAGTCATTGAGAGAATTACTTACCATTTATTTCGTTCCATAACCAAGTGCGAGCACACATCAAAACCTCTAAAGTAGTAGGATGAAGTCTACTACGATGCGAACTAATCAACCTCCCACTAGTGCTAAATGCCGATTCTAAAGCAACGGTAGAGACAGGAATGGCTAAGACGTCAGGAGCCAATGGCTTAGAGGTCACGAGCCATCTTCTGCAAAGTAGGAAATTTTAATCCGTTTGTCTTCCACCAACTTAAATTGTCGAACGATGGAATTCGAGGTAACAAACTTTCTTCTAAACACAAATCTAGCTCCGATCTTGTGTCCACATTAGCCTTACTCGAAGCGACAAATCTATCAAAGCTAGACAGACGATCAACCTCAACAAGACCAACAAATCTAAGAATATGGCTTTGAAGCCTCCGTGAATCATCAATAAAATGCGCTGTAATAGCCATGAATCCTTTTTTGTTATTGCTCGAAGTCCACATATCAGTAGTAATTGCAATTCTACTTGTGAGTTTTTCCAATAAGTTAGAAGTTTTTATTTCAAATTGTCAAAAATCTTCAAAATATCCTTCTTGATTGTGTTCCTTGACACCATTTTGAACAATGGCTGAAGATTAGCAACAAACTTTCTAAATCCTACATGATCAACAATAGACGGGGGATATTCATGCAAAATAATGGCGGGAGCAAGTTCTCTACGTGAAACATCTTGATCGAAATAATGTTGGCTACTATCATCACCCCCTGAACCACTATCGTTTTCCAAATTTCTTGGCTTATTAGGACATCTACGAAAATGTTCTGACATAGACGATGTCCGCATTTTCTATTTGCTTTGATACGAGCATTACAGTAATTACAAACACCATAGCGAACACCATTAATGCTTACTGGTTTAAAATGTCCCCATGATTTAGACTTCAATTTTCTTTTTTCAGCTTAAGTAAATTCAATAATTTGAGAAGACCTTTGGCTCTCACCCTCAATTGGCACAGGAAGAGTACTAGAAGATGAACCATCCGGATTTTCTTCATTCTGAGATTCCATGCTTATCTATAAGTACAAATACAGAAACAAAATTGCTAACATAAATTAGTTACAACAAGTAAACATACATGGATATTCAATTTCTCAATTAGTGAGCCTCAATGGGAACTGTATAGTGTTTTTGGTTGTAGACAAGGATAATTTTTTGAAGAATTTAAATGAAATAAAAGAGACCCAAGTCACAAATACCTAAAATTTATCAATATTCAAGTCAAATAAAGAGAACAAAAACAAGAAATCAGCAGAGACGAGAGAGGCAGGGAGGTTTATACATTTACCTTTAGAGAGAAATTAGCACAGATGGAATATGTTTTAGGGTTTTAGAAATTAGTCGTTGTTACTCTGTTAGAGAGGAAGAAAAAATAAGTCGTAGTCAGTAGTTATGATTTTGTAAATATTTTAAAAGCCCTAACCCGCACCTACACCCGCCCCGCACAAAATTATTTTTTAAGAATTTTGACCCGACCCGCACCCACGCATACTCGCACATGCCTAAACCCGCCCCGCCCCGCCCCGCACCCCCACGGCCCCATTGCCATCCTTATTGGCAATCCACAGAAAAATAACATTAAAGAATGGACTCGCCCCAAACCCCATTTAAAACATACAAGAGCAGCATTTAGGAATTTATATCGCATGATATACAAAATATACACCTTGTATACACCATGATGTATACAAGTCTTGCATACCTTGTATATCCTCAGTGTATAGCACACGTATTAGCAGTAGGCATGGGGAGTGGGAAGGGATTTTCACATGATTCTTCTTCAAGACATCTTAACAAACTTAACAGCATTAAATTGCCAACACAGTTCATGCACAAGTTCAATCAAAAGGGGAAGGGGATGTGGATTGTGCATGGTGGAGAATTCCAATTTAAGACTGCACAAGACTTGATCTCAAAGTAAAAGAAAAGGGGGTAAAGAGCCATGATAGTCAACAACAGGTTCACTTCAGATTTTCTCAACAGAGTAAGGAAGAGTTCAGAAAAGGCAAAACAAGGCCAAGACATGTGGTGTTTGGGAAAAGGGATCAAGACTCATAAACTCCCTAAGCTTTTCAGATGATCATTTGCACAACAAGTTCATTTCTTATCCAAATTGAGTAGCCTGAACAATTGAAGACTTAGCGCATTTAAACCATGTAGACAAAATACAGACTAACAAGAAATAAACATATGCAGCCAGATTTAGGAACATGCTTTCAGATTTGTGCCAGCCTAAAGATTATACTTATAGGTACAAGAACAGTTAGACAGGGTATCCATGAATCATCCTAGGCCTTAATAATACTCATAATCCTAACAATTCAGCAAAGAATGAGGGAATAGGGCTAGGGATGGTACAGTTCTAAGAGATCAGTAAAAAAAAAAAAGAAATGGGAGGAATGTCAAAGGGGAGCATAACACACATACATGTATGGGAAAAGGTTTATTTGGACGGATTTGGACAATACACAGGAGTTGGAAAAATCTAGACAAAAAAAAAAAAAAAGTCAAGACGTAGGCTTTTAACATCCAAAATCTTTGAAAGTGGGGCTAAGGGGGAAGGGACAGGTTTCAATCAAGTTCTTCTCAAAAGGTTTGAGCAAAACTTTACAAAAAAAATCATATCTTTTATGCCATCCAAATATGTCCAGGTGGCCTTAGTGCATCAGCATGACATTTCCAAGTGCTCAAATCAAAGTAATAGGCTTATATCCCCTTTGTATTTCAGCTTGTGTTTCAAGACTATCTCATCATTAGTAATACATTTTGGCACACCAGTGACCTTCAGACTTTATAAACTATAAATCATTTATCAATCAAACATGTGACTTAGCTAAACCAGTTTAACATGATATAGAGACAGGATCCTATGACATTTTTTAAAATTGGACAGACTAATGAACTACACACATGATTAGACTAAGTATGAACTTATCCATTTTATTAACACTTTGAACCGGAATCTAAACGAACCTATGAAAATATGAACTTAGACCCAACATAAACGTGACTAATCAGAGCTCCACTGAACAAAACTACATATTAAAACCAAATTCAAAGTACTAAACAAACTATGAACTGAGCAGATAACTACATGAATGCTAAATTACACTATATAATGTTAAGAAGATGTAAACTAACTAATATACATAAAGAACACAAGGCATAAACTAACTAAACCAACTAATCTAGACTAAACTAACATTAATTAACACGAAATTATATAAATAAAGCACATAAAACCCATAAGGCATAAACTAAGCTACACAAATTAAACACATAAGCATATAAAAGGGAGTAAGAATGGAAAAATTAAAAGAAAGGATAAAGAATTACCAGCCTTGATCAAGAATGGACTTGAAGACTCCTTCTCCACTCGAATTGCTCAGCCACACACAAAAAGAACAAAATAACTTTTAAAATTTTGACTAAAATCAAATAGGTAAAGGTCTCAAAAGTAGAAACCCTACTTAATTTGATTTTTTTTTTCTTCTCTGAGTATATTGATATTTCAGTGTCCAAAATGTGAACCCACAATTCTCAAAACTCTCAAACCACATCTAACGGTTGAGGTTCAAGCCAACAAACAAATAAAGAGTCAGATTTGAATCGATCCGTTGGTTTCTCCATGAACCAATAGAAATTGCAGAGCAATAAATGCTCTTTCCAGCCAAGCATCGAGGGCTCGCAATCTTTGCCTTTTCCGGCAGTGTGATGTCAGGAGAGAGAAATGGCCCTGAATAGAAAAGTTTAAAGGGTCATTTGGTTATCAAGAATGAAGATAAAGTATACCCCTTCCTTTAGTTGCTAGAAAATGGGTCGGGCATGGAGTGGGCCCGACTGAGTTTTTAAATGAAAAGAAAGGGGCAATTTATATATACATGTATATCTATGTATATGTGTGTATATATATATATGGGAAGGACTCAACATTGGTTTAAATAAATGGCCATAATTAAGGAAGCTAGTTAATTTAAACTCCTTAATTACGACTAAACATAATGGATTAACCAATTGGCCAAAGTCAAGACACAGTTAATTATGTAACAAACTTAATTGCAAGCATAGCCATGAGATTGGTTATTTAAAATATGGCCACATTTATCCTAATCTAACAACTAAAGACCGATTTTGCAATGACGACCTCAATTGACTTAAGCCATGAAATTAGTTATTTCAATAAAGGCCAGGATTAAACTAACTAAACAATTTAAAGGCTAATTTTTCAATAATGACCTCAATTGATTTAAGCAATGAGAATTGGCTATTTCAATTAAAGCCAAAATTATCCCACAAATTGATTATTTCAATTATAGCCCCAATTAATCATATAGTAAGCAGATTTATGAAATTAACCACAATTAGACACTTGATTAATTATGATTAACTCAAGAAATTGCACAAATGCAAATTGAATATACAAAATTAGGAATTGAGGGGTAAAATGATTAACTTAGTTAATTAATCAGACTTCTTGAATTAAGCGGAGTAACATGCTTGCTAATTGATTTTCCGATAATTTTAACATTTAAATAAATAATTGTTTTTGGATTATCCGCTTGATTGAATTTAGAAAATGTTCCATATTAATTATAAAAAAAAATGTAAATTGATTTATAAATGATTTATAATATTATTGAAGTTATTTTGCCAAATGAAATGTCAAAATATGATCTAAATAATTTTTTAAAATCATTTTGATTTGTAGAAAATACACATTTTACTCCTTTTTGATATCCAAGGACTCTGAGCAATTAAAATAAACTATGGGAGGTCAAAAATTAGGTGTCAACACTACCTGCATAAAAAGAACAAAAAAGTCAATATTATGGTCTTCCTTTATAAACAACCTCATGTTTATTAAACAACTGAATGTTGTTTAGTTCAAACAACCTCAAGTTGTTTAGGCAAGTCTCAGGTTGTTTAAGCAAGTCTCGGGTTGTTTAACGTGTTTTAGAGCCTTACCTTTTCATCAGTAGCAGTGAATTGATCTGAAGATTTTTTTTAGGCCTCCATACGACATCCACCTGATCATACGTGGCAATGTCCTCTCAGGGGGAACATTCTTAGCATTTTGTTGAAGTTTCGGAATAGCTTCAAAGGCCCAAGCCTAAATTGAGTAATAATCAATTGCAATCAATATAAATATTAAAAGTAAAATAATATAAAAATATATATTTATTTAGTTACCAGGAACGCCCACGGAAAGCCGTAGAGGTTGTATTCGGATATTATTGGCTTCATAAGATACTCAACAGTCAAAAGATAGCTTTTGAGACCCCATGGATATTCGTTGAAGACAGAGGGATTGCAAGCTAGCTTGATCATGTCTGCATCAACGCCACTGGATATATCTTTTGCACATAGGATGCAGTGATAGAACCAAACCAATGCAAGTGAAAACTTATAATTTTTTTGGCGTTTCAGGTGATTTGATCTTTTCAAGGAGAAAGTTAGCATTAACGGTTTTTCCTTTCTTTGAAACAAATTTCCACAGTGGTTCGCCATTCTTTAGCAGATTAGCCAATGCTTCTCCAGAAGGAAAGGGGTGGCACCGTAGTTCGGTCATCAAGGCATATTTCCTCAAGCCAAAACAAACAGGCATATTTTCATGTTCAAACCACAGTTCCATCTTTTCTCACAAATGATACGTCGGAGTAGAAGACCAAGAACTATCAACGACCCGAAATTCATTCACTGCATTGGATTATCAAGGAAATGCCCGAAATAACTTTTTTTGAACGTATCTGAAATACCCTATTCTACCAGAACTCCTCTGAATTCAACAAATGCTTTTCCTCTTAGAGGTTACTTTACAAAATCTTTCCCGGAAAATCACCATGCATAGAATAATTTATCTTGAAGCGATACTTTGTACGATCAATAGACTTGATGCATTCGGGTACCTCAGTATTAGAATCATCAGTAAACTGTACATGATTATAAAATTGATTAATTAAAAGAACGTATAAAAAAGCCACAAACATCTATTGTTTTTTATTATAAACAACTAGTCGATGCTTAAATAACAAGTGTTTGTTTACAATAAATAATTAGTAGGTGTTTAAGCATCCATCTGTGGTTTGAACTGGTGGTAGTTTCATAAAAAAATACTAAATGGATGTTGAAACACCTACTCTTTTTTTCCAGTAATGATAATTTCAAAAAACACTCACATTTGATCTTGAAGGGGCAGCATTCTCATCATGTAATTCTTTTTTTCTTTGTTCAAAAAAGTACATCATGATTTGTTTCTTCTTTACTCTCTTCTTCCCTTTCTTCTCCACTTTCATTTTCTTCTTGCTGATCCGTTGATTTCTCATCTTCTGCATTTTCTTTTTCACTTTCATTTTCTTCTTCCTGATCGGTTGATTCCTCATCTTCTGCACTTTCTTTTCCACTTTCATTTTCCTCTTCCTGATCTATTGATTCCTCATCTTTTGCACTTTCTTTTTCTCTAACTGAACCAGGAGCTCATGAGGTCATTTCTTCTGTTACCTGAGCTTGTGGAAACGTATCTGCTTCTCTAGCCAGAGCAGACTCCTCTTCCGTTGGCCTAGCCTTTTTTCTAGGCCTTCTTTTATAAACTCTTTGATTATTCTTTGCCATATTATCTACATACATAAAGCATCGTAAAATTGTCAATAATAGAACAAATGAATAAAGTTCTCGAAGTTATAAAATAAACGCAAGTCGTTTAAACAATATGTGATTGTTTATACATAGAACCTGTGTAGGTTCAGATTTCATAGATAAACAACCATTGATGCTAGTGAACTAACATACTATTGAAATATGTTCAACATATCTACAATATGCTTCTACATCCATTCATCAGATAGAGATTAGCTTTTCAAGACCTTTTTTTTTTTTTAGAAAGTCAATCTTTATCCACTCTTTGTTAAAGACAGATGTACTAGTTTATGGCTAATTGATGTGTGACATCACAGGAGGAATATAATCCATAGGTAAGGAATATGAAGCAGCCAAACTTAGCTAGATAAGAAGTTTTTCCCCCAAATTGTCAAGGATAGTTCAGTATTTTATGAGCTTTATTCTACAAGTGTGATACTGGACAAATGAAAATTACAAATGTTAAATAATCCTCGACCGCTTGGTAAATGATGTTATCAAGACCTACTTTTGAAATGTTGAACTTTATGAGTGTAGCTATGAGAAAAAGCTTGTACTAGAATACTGGTCAATCTGGATTCAGCGGGACTTCCTCATTAAAGTATAGAATATCAGGTGCATATGGAGCAAGTATCTACCAAGTTTTCTTATCCTAGTTGGGCTTACTGAGTACGTAGGCTCGCTGAGAAGGTGGATTTACTGAGATCAAACTTCCACAAGGTTGCGACATTCAATTTCTTGTTCAACATGGAATCATATTATATTAAATATAGGAGAAATTCTGAAACAATAGCAGCCACAAAATAAAATATTTCTTGCAAGCAAAGAGATATAACACCAATTTGAAAAAGAAAAGAATTTGATCACATAACTTCATTATAACAGTTGTGCCATTCAAAGTACATCCTAAAAGACTGTTTCATATAAGCTTCTTCAAAATTGCAAAAGAAAAGAATTTGATCACATAGCTACATTGTAACAATTGTGTCATTCAAAATACATCCTAAAAGACCGTTTCATATAACGCAAAAATTTTCTTCAAAGGTGAACCCAAAAAAAATAAAAAAATTCTTCTATTTGGCTCAGATTAAGAGTATAGAAATATAAGCATTATATTACTAGATGCGACAATTCATTATTTCATAGCAATAATTCAAGAATCTCACTATTACACAAAATCTCAATAAATCACTTTGCGAGGCAACCCAAGAATCAGTCCTTGTTCTTGTTAATAGTAATAAAACCCACAGGCAAAAATACCCTTTTTAGCAGAACCCCTAACAATGGTTCCATAAAAGGAAACACTGCAATATAAAATGAAATAGAAATTTTACCACATTTTGCTATTACTCCCACTTCACGACACCAAAAAATTTTCTATCTTTGAAATTTCAATAACAAATAAATGAATGATCTCACAACTTTTTGGTTATTCCTAGTAGCACGATCCTTTCAAATTCTCACTGCACTCACAACTGATATCTAGACTCAACCATGATTGTCAACTTCAAATATTTTTATTAGGCAAACACAGGAAAAAAAACCCATGTCCCAAATGGGCATAAAAACAATATAAATAAGAATAAAAATAAATGGGTACCTCAAAACACTCGAATTTGCTGAGAAAGAGTGTTCTTGAAAGAGAAATTAGTAAGAAAAAAGTGGGTTAAAGAGGAAAAAGGGGAGAGAATATAGAGAGAAGAGAATAGAAGAGAAGTGAGAGGAGACGTTTGAAAATTGGAAAACGGGTAGGGATTTGGTTGGGTTTATTACAAGTTTTTGATGTTTTAATTTTTTACCCTAAGTTGTTAAGTATTCTAATTCAGCCCCATTTAAACTTAATCAACCTTGTGAAATAAAAGAAATGACAAAATAAAATGAAATCCCTTATCCTTCATTCCACTCTCAGATGTCTCTTTTAAATTTCCTTTTGAGATACCATACTCATTTTTTTTCTAACACGATTCAGGTACATTGTCGCTTCTAGATTTATTTTCTCGATGATTTAACATAATAGGTCTTGGGAAAGATGATAAATTTCATCTTAAAGTTTGGTTTCATCAAATGGTATCAGAGCAAATATTTTTATGAGCCTACTAGAAATCCTACTTGGTTCATAGTATGGAGCTCATTCCATTCTAAGTAGGTACAGGAAAGCTTCCCTCCTCAATTTTTAATAGAGTTGGATGGGGGATTAAAAAGGAAAACAAAAAAGTGTTTTAAAATGAAAGTAAATAAGGAACAATACTAAAAGATGAAAGCAATATTTCTTATAAATTACTAAAATTAACTTCGTTTGCATTATATTTCTTTGCTAACATGCACAAACACATAACAATTACAGAGTAATATAATACCACTATCATAAAAGAATTTAAAGGGAGCATACCAGGGAGTAGGGGTGTCAAATGGGCGAGTTGGGCTGAGACTGGACAAGTCAAAATGAGTTGAATTAATAAATGGGTTGGGCTGAGACTAGACAAGTCAAAATAGGCTGAATTAATAAATGGGTTGGCCCAAAAATTATTTGGGCTGAAATGGGCTAAAAATGGGTTGGGTCATGACTCGCCTAATTTGACTTAGATTTTTTGAAGAGTCTATTTCTAGGAAAATATTTTCCTTCATATCAAACACATCCTAAACTTATAATATACATGATACAAGAAATGTAAATATATAGAAAGAAAAAAAGAAGTGAATCTCAAGCAATAAACCCAAATTAAAATAAATCTTAAAAATGGACTAGAATTGGGCTAGTATTGGGCCAAATTCGAAATAACTTTAAAATGGGTTATATTGGGTTGGGCTAAAATCAATCCAATACAAAATTTTCTTGAGCAGTTTTAGGCGGGTTGGCAACCCATCAACTTTTGGGCCATATTTGATACCCCTATCAGGAAGCAACTAACGTGTTATAAGACCAAGCTAAAAAGTAACAATCACAAGGATGAAAACAATAGATATAGAGAGACAAGAGATGAAAGCATTTCTTATTCTTCCAAGTAACTAAATGTGTACAACATGATTCTCAATACCTTTAGTTATAGGAATACATGAAGAATATCAAATCTATCATGAATATGAAATTAACTATTGACATTATAAGGAAGATCATGGGGGAGGAGGAGACATGACATTAAGAATTTGAAATTATAAAAGAGGTGGAACATAATGGAGAAAGTATCAGAATTATGGACATCCACAATAATTTAATATTTCATAACAAAAAAAAAAAGTATCAGAGCCAAGTCTCCTCTATTTTCCATCTAATTTTTCACTCATTTGCATATCTTTGACGAGCGTTCTCGACCTATAATTAAAGAAATTTGTGTCAATACCACTATATATGATTGACTGAGGTAATTAGTAAAGCTCAATGGCAAACAATTTCGGAGGGAGTAATAATATTCCACATCATTCATTTTTATCAAATGCTCAATAAAAGCTTATGAGCCTTAATTAATTAAGGCACATCCAAAAACAGCTCGTAATTGCTATACACAACTTATCTCTTTACAGATTTTCTCATAAGTACAAATTAATTAATTAATAATTTTATGATAGCTTCATTAAAGTTCGATTCAAAATATGAATTTGAAGAAATATCAAAATTCAAAAGTAATTTATTTTATTTTATTTATTTTCTGAAAATATTTAAAATGCCAAAGTCATCTTAAATCGCAACATTGACATAATTTCAAAATTGACTAATTTTATGATGTACAAAGATAGTGAGCAAAGAAAATTAACATTTAACTTTATATTTCTTTTGTTAATATGACAAACGAAGTCATCGAGATGAAGCGGTTAACCTGCAGTTTCTGCAATCACATCACACTGTTACACACTGATATCTCTTAATTATAATAAATTAATACAGTATGTTTTCATATAAATATGATGCGGATAAGTTTTAATAATTTTCATACTACATAACTTGAACAACGAGATAGTATTTTTCATTTGTTTAGGATCAATCTTTCTTATAATTTTATATATAAGAAGTTGTTTACTACCAAAAATTGTATATTTTGTCAATTGCACCACTTAATATAATTTTCTCATAATTGAGGAACAAAACGTATTTTTCGTGTGACTATCGCATTAGGAGTACTCCCTTATTATCAAATCAAAGGGTATAAGTTTTATTTAATAACAAATTAAAATATTATATATAATTAGATTATACAAAGTACTTATAGGTGAAAATTTATTATAATTGGCAATAAGCTGATAAAAACAGTAACTAACATGTTACGTTAATAGCGTAAGAAAATATTTACCCTGTGAATATTTATAACTTACATCCATAATAGTTCTAAAAGAAACTAATGAAATCAGCGCAACTAAGTACTACAGAAACGTGTCCATCGAAATATAGAGGAGACAATATTGTTTGGCTATAAATGAAAATAATATTTTTTTTCTCATAATTTTAGGCAAAGTTTCAAAATTTTAAATGTGACAGCCTGTTGTTGGAAAAGGTCAACAAGTGATCAAAAGAGCACTCAAGAAAATTTATATTATACTCCCTCCATTCATTTTTACTTGTTCAGTTTAATTTAGATTTTGCACATCCTTTAAAAATAATAATTGATAGAGCATTTTATCATAATATTCATATTAATTGATATTTAGTCTTAAGTCTTGAGAAATGATTTGAGGAAGAAATGATTAATACTAGGGAAAAGGGTCAAAAATACCCTTCTACTTTGGAAAAAGGGCTAAAATATCCTCTGAACTTATTTTGGGTCAAAAATACCCCTCTCATCCTTAAAGTTTTCAAATATACCCCTATCTTGACGGAAATTATCCTCTAAAATAACCCGAAATTATTTTTTAAATTCGCTCCATCATTTGAACTCGACCCAACTAAATAATAACCAATAAGATCCCCTTATTCCCCAAATTCCCTCAAGCTTCAAACCTACGTATTGGGGAATAAGGGGATCTTATGGGTTATTATTTAGTTGGATCGGGTTTAAATAATGGAGCGGGTTTAAAAAATGATTTCAGATCATTTTGGGGGATAATTTCCGTCAAGACAGGGGTATATTTGAAAACTTTAGGATGGGAGGGATATTTTTGACCCAAAATAAGTTCGGAGGATATTTTTAGCCCTTTTTCCAAAGAAGAGGGGTATTTTTGACCCTTTTCCCTTAATACTAAGGGTAAAACATGAAAAAAATGAGTATGCTTAGCTTTCTCTTAATATGCTGAAAGTAACAATATTCTTTTTATATTGAACAAGTAAAAATGAATGAAAGGAGTACATAAATAAAGAATGAAGAACAAGGATTTTATTCCAGCATTTAATTGTGAGAGAAAGAAGGAGTTAATTCCCTAGATAGTCACCCAAGGTTGAGCAATTGCCTACAAATATCATTTTTGTTTCTTTTGGGACAACAAAGTCACTCAACTATCCTATTTTCCTCAAAATATACTAAGTAGCTCAAAACCCTCATTCTATCCTAGTTGACATCTCATATAATAAATCTTATTTTCTTTTAATTACAAGCCTATTTAATTCATTAAATCCATTTAACCAAATCCATGTCTTACCTGATCAAACATGACCCGATTAAAAAAGCGGCATATAAGTTTAAGTTTTACAAAATCATACTTCTCCGCATTTCTAACTTCAAGTTGACGGATTTGCTATTTCATCATTTTATGCGACACCAATATCATCTAGGGATTCTTGAAAATACTTATTTTGATTGTTAATATTCGACATTAAATAATGAGTTGCTAACAACCTTAAGATATTTGAAATTACCCTTTTGGTCTCAATTTAAATGTTCTTTTTTTTCTCTCTCTCTCTTTTGAATTTGTTAATTTTCTAATATTTCTTAAGCTATATTTAACCCTGTAGAAAAATAGATCAGTGTTTATCTTACACCGTAAATTGACTAGATTAACTATCAAAAGAATGCACTGGAGCATTTATACGAAATCTAATTTTTCCTTTGTATTTTGAGTTATTTATCATAATATATAGTGTCTAATTTTCGGTATTTTCATTGCCATACCATCAAGTTTTTTTTATTTCTCATGCAGAAGGTATAGAACTTTCATTACTATAATATTTATTTTAAAGTATTATTATTAAGCTTATATTTTATTTTAAACTATTCTTTTACTAGTCTTATATGAAATATAATATATTCTTAGTCTATTTCATATTAAGATATACATATTCCAACTTGTGATGTTAATATCTAGCAATATATTAAACAAAATCCCTAAAGTAACTCAAATTAAATTTTTTTAAAATTTAAATTTTGATTTTAAAACTTAATCTATAATTAAAATACTTTAATCGGGTCATGTTTGATTGGGTATAAGACATGAGTTTGGTTAAATGGTGAGTTAAATAGGTTTATTAGTAAGAAAATAAGCTTTAATAGTATAACATGCCAATTAGGAGAGAATGAGGCTTTTAAAGTGTTTAGTATATTTTGAGAAAAATATGAATAGTTAAGTAATTTTGTTGTTCTAAGAAAAAATAAAAATAATATTTATAAATAATTGCCCAAACTTGAGTGACCATCTTGGAAACTAACTCGAGAAAGAAGATGAGTAGCCAGCTAGGTATACTGTTTATTCTCTGTATGAATTAATGAAAGGCTAGTGTTATTAAATGCTGGGTGGTTGTATGATATTAATACTATGATTATATTTATGATTCTTATTTAAAATTTAAATTTTGGGTCCATCATGACACACTGGGCTCTGTGTACACTAATTAAATCATTCATACCCCTTCCAACATTAACCTTGTGAAAACGAGTCGAGAGCCCATCCCCTCTCCTAATTGGGAAGCTGACAAAATTTTGAAAGTGACATTAATAATTTTTTATCTGTAAGTCATCGATAAACTTTTTATTTGGTCCTTGGTATATGATTAAATATACGGAAAAGGGCCAAATATACCCTGAACTATCAAAAAAGGATTAAATATACCCCTCGTCATACTTTCGGCTTAAATATACCCCTGTCATTATACTATTGGTTTAAATATACCCCTATCATTATACTATTGGTTTAAAGTTGTTCAAGGTGGACACCCCTCCATCTATTTGTTTCCACCACTAAAATTTTCGCCACCGTTACCGCCACCTTGACCACCACCAAGAAGAAAACCTCATATGAGGATGGCGTCCAAAACCTTAAAGGCCTATTCCTCATTGAGAGGCTTGGTTCGAGTGGGCCCAGTACAGACTTTGGTTTGAGCATCCAATACAGTCTGATTAGGCTTTGGAAACTCAGAATTCTGATAGGAAGTTGACAAAGCTGGGTTCTTGATATCTGGCCCTTGAACCCTCAGTTCTTCAATCAATGCCGACGAATCCAATAGAATATTTATAGCAAAATAACTCTTCTTTCTTCCGACCGAATAATCAACACGTTTGAAGGGAATTCAGAAAGAATTTTGAGGGCTCCACAAAGTTCTGGTTTTTGTAATGGGTAGTAGTGGAGATATTAATGGGTCTAGATATAACAAAGCTTTCATATCGAAATTTCGACCGTTGACACTATTATATGGAGGAAAAGATCTGCTTTTTCAAAGATTAGAATTATGGAGACAGGATTAAGATACAAAACTGTTTTATCACTGTTACTATCGTGCTTTTTGATCTATTAGTTGGTTTTATGAGTTCGTCGGAACACGTCAATTACTCGGCTGGCAAGTCGTAAGGTGGTGACCATTTACCTCACAACGATATATAATAAACTAAGGAAACCATATGCATGAACATAGATTGGTGGTGGTCACGGTGACGGAAAGTTTAGTGGCGAAAATAAATAGATTGAGGTGTAAAATGGGCTAGGGGTGATAAGGTGGCATGCCACATGGCATCCACCTCATCAAATATTAATGCCACGTAGGATTGGATGTCCACCTTGGACAACTTTAATGGAGGAAGGGTATATTCAAACCAATAGTATAACGACAGGGGTATATTTGGACCCAAAGTATAACGAGGGGTATATTTGACCCTTTTCCGATAGTTTAGGGGAATATTTGGCCTATGTGAAAAATATATTATTTTATTATTTGTAGAACTATATTACCGTCCAATATGAAATAACAGTAAATATTTAACATCACAAGAGTGTTAAGTGGTGGAGAGGTTAATTATTATGGTAATTTTGTGTATAATCACAAGCAAAAAGATCAACAATGCACAATTTAATTAATTAAAGGCTTAATGTGCTTAGTCAGATACCATAAGGATTGAAATCAAAATTAATCAATAATTGCGGGACCAAAAGTGCTATTAATCCAATTTATAAATGATATTTCATTTATTAATTTTCCTTTCTTAATTAATCTTTTTAATTCAAAAATCCCTTTTCACCTGAAATTATTTCCTTATTTTTATTGAATGGAGAAGTACTGATAAAATGATTATTTTTTTTTTGAAAAAAAGTGAGTGTTTCTTTCTTCCTTTTCGTTTGTTTATTTTGAAGAGTTAACATATGATGGATCTTTTTGTACATATTGTAGACACTGAAATTGTATCGGATTTAAAATATGACTCGATAAGATGAGTCCAATCCGTCTTCAAACTCCAAGGTCTATTAGGGTTTCTTGGAGGCTACTCTATCCTAAATCCTAGCTCAAGCCTATATAAAGGGACACATATTCTCTTGAAAAGACATCTCGAATATCCCACAAACTCTGCGATATTCATAAAGAGATCAAGGCATCAAATACTGGCTTTCTCAAAGCTTGCCCGATGTTCTTGGAGATCAAATACATCACAAGAAAGTCTTCCTATGTTCGAGAAATACGCTACTAATGGCCCTCGAATCACGGAGAAAATTAGGAGAGAAAACTCAAGGGAATAAACATAATTGTACCCGGATTCTTTATCATTAAATGGGATCACTCTTTTTATTTATTTTGTGATTGCAGTTTATTTTCTATATCTTGAGAAAATTTGTTGCAAACAAATTGGCACGCCCAGTGTGTCTAAATCTGTCCTTCATCTCTTCTCTCACAAATCAGATATGCCAATCTGGAGCCACAAAACTACAAAGATGGAAGCTCCATTTTTATGGGTACTTCAAGTCTCGTCTTTGAGTTTTAGCAAGTCTACACTCTGACAAACCTTGAAGTAGGGGGCATTTGTAGACAGTGAAATTTTATCGGATTTGAAATAGGACTCTACAAGATGAGTTCAATCCATCTTCAAACTCTAAGGTGGGTTAGGGTTTCTTGGAGGCTACTTTACCCTAAACCTAGCTCACGCCTATATAAAAGGACACATATTCCCTAGGAAAGGCATCTCGAATATCTCATAAATTTTGGGTATTCATAAAGAGATCAAGACACATCTCAAAATATCTCATAAACTAGGAGTATTCAAAAAGAGGTCAATATGTGGCCGGATATTTCTTGACAACCAAATACTTCAAGAAGATCTACAATATTCTTTCATGGAGATCAAATACATTCCAAGAAAGTTCACACATATTCAAATCCAAATCATCCTACGTTCGAGAAATACGCTACTAACAGCCCTTGAATTACGGAAAAAAAATAGGAGAGAAGAATCAAGGGATGATACAGATTTGTACTCACAATCTTGACAAATAAAATCTCTTTATATTTGTGGTTGCAATTTATTTTCCATATCAAAAATTTGTTGCAAACACATATATGTATATGATCAAAAGTACAAAATCCGTAAACAATACTAGTGGGACTTCTCTTTTTCTTTCTGCAGGTTTGAAAAATTGTCAATGAACATTTACTCAATTTAAATCTGTACGTACTTTCTGCACTACTACACTTCATTAAGTTTAATGAAGTAGATTCCGGTAGGTCTCTCTTGTAGCAAAGACATTGAAGAAACTATGAAGGGTGACCAACAGCAAATTAAGCATTGAATATTGTTCTTTTCTAAATGTTCGTTAATTCTGAGGCTAACTTGGTGCGAAAACACCATTCTTACAAAGTAGTTTAAGTAGTACAATTAAAAAAAAATGAAGAAAAATGCAGTGCTAGAATAATCAATAATCAAGTCAAATCAAACTATTTTTGCAATACCTAACAAACACCACATATTCCCTTCTTCTCGCAAAATCTACATAAGCATAACACATATATAGCTCAGTATAGGCTAAAAAAAAATTGTGGAATTAAAAGAAATTACGAACGTGTGTGAAAATAAGGTTTCTATACTTTGTACAAAGTTGAAATTGGTGAATAAGAATTTTGAATCACCAATATAATACAGACGAAAACTCTACAACCAAATAGACAAATTACTAATAAGTGAAAAATAAATTATTGTACCTCAAACGGATAAAACGGTATATAGTCCCCGCCAAACATTCCTATTAGAACTAGCTAATTCTTCATTCGACATGCTTTCAACTCTTTCTTTTCTTGTTGTGAAGTGGATTTGGTCCAGTGGGAACTCTCCTCTTGTTGGACTCAAAATCTCTAGCAAACGGAGCACTTACCTGTTGAGGATGAAAAACTTCTTGTTTTGTCGTCATCGACGGACCAGAAAATTGGGCAGCTGGTGGTGGTAGCCGGATGGCATGAAGTGGTACTATTATTGGAGAGGTGAAGAGGAGGAAGAAGAAGAAAATGAAATGAAAGAGACTTTTCATGGTTAAAGAATGTTGTTGTTGTGTTAATAGAGTAGTAGAAAAGGTGGAAGGTGGATTTATATATATGGACAAGGTTAGTCCAATTCCTGTTACAAAAATGAAGATTAAATACATAAAATTCCGTGCCTCCGGAAGTGTTTGACATTGAGTTTTCACGAAAAATTTTATCATGAGTGAGGCACATAGTGTGTGAGGGAGTATTTAATTCAAATAATAATAAGGGACCACCACTTTATCTCATCAGTCATCAATCCTCTCCATTTCTTCCTCTGTTGTTCTCTCTCTTCTTTTTTCTCTTTTTTTTGTTTTTCGTTAATTTTAAAATCAATTTTATTATATGCAGATCAAAATTCTTTTAAGATATTCTTCAATTTCATTATTTAGTTTTTCAATTTTTTCTTTTGGTATATATTCAATTCAAAATTTCTATACTCTGCACTTGAGAAATTCAAAATTCTAAGTGTCATCAAAATAGACCCCGAATCTAGAGATGTGCAAAATCGGTTTAACCGATAAACTGAACTAGCAAAGTTTTAAACGCAATTGGTTTGACCTTCCACATCTTTCACAGTTAATAAAAACTTAAAGATCGAAAACGAATTGGTAGCCCCATAAAAAATATGTTGCACAATAAACAAAATTTTTAACGTGAACGTTTGGTTAGACGTTAATTAATTAGAAATTAGACAATTGCATTTGCTATTATATTGAAAATCAGTATAGCTGTTTGATAAAATTGTAGTCCCATAAAAAAAAGTTATAATATCTTTTAAAATTCATTAACCCAATAACTCGACATCAGTAAAAAAATAACATTTTGAATAATTTTATAAGATAAAATTTTTTGTTCATTGTGCAAAAGATATTTTTTATGGGACTACCAATTCTTTTTTCGATTTTTAAGTTTTTATTAACTGTGAAGGATGTGGAAGGTCAAACTAGTTGTGTTTAAAACTTTGCTGGTTCAATTTATCGATTAAATCAATTTTACGCACCTCTAAATTCGGGATATACTTTGATGACACATAAAATTTTGAATTTCTCGAGTGCAGAATATAGAAATTTTGAATTGAATATATAACAAAAGAAAAAGTTGAAAAACTAAATAATAAAATCGTAGAATATCTTAAAAAAATTTGATCTGCGTATAATAGTATTGATTTTAAAATTAACGCAAAAACAAAAAATGAGAAAAAAGAGGAAAGAGGAGAGAGAAAATGGAAGAGGAAGAAATAGAGAAGATTGATGACTCATGATAAAGTGATGGGTCCCATATTATTATTTGAATTAAATTCTCCCTCACACACCATGTCTTATACGTGCCTCACCCATGGTAAAATTTCTCGAGTTTTCACACCTTATTTATTGATTTTAAGGAAAATAAGAAAATTGAATATTGTAAATGTTCTTTATTTTTTTTATTCAAAAGAATCAGCCGGGGTTCTCCATGTGCCTCAAAATACTCTTTCCGATTTTTTTTTTTTTTTTAAATTTGTTTAGTTTAGCAAATCAAGAGAGATTTATGTATATTTTGAATTTTTACTCATTATTATTCAAAGCATAACAATATCAATAATTTATAAAATAAATATTTAATTAACGTAACTCTTATCTGGAAACCAAAGTCAATACTGGACTTGTAAAAGAAATCGAAGAGAATAATTATTTATATTCGTTGTATATACGATAACCAATCTGTAACGTTTATTTATTTTTTAATTAAAAATTTGTCATTTAATCATGATTAATTAAATACTAACTGGATATATTCATTAAGTCCGAAATACTCCCGATTTGTCCATTATACTGAAAATAGATGTCCACTTTTACTTGTTCAGTTTGAAAAATCAAGAGATATTTTACCATCTCATACCTATTTTACCCTTATTATTGATCGTTGGGTTGGAAACTTTAAGGAATTGATAGTGACTACGTAATGTAGTAAAATTATTATTTTATTTATTGCTCCTTAAGGGATGTGTCAAGTCAAACATGAACAAGTAAAATTTTTTAAGTATATAGACGTACATGTAATTATCTAGAATTACAATTTAGTGGGACGGTGACCTTTCCCGAGTGGAAAAAATTGGGCGCTTTCGGAAACTTGGAGGGGACGTGAAGTTTTTTCTAATTCACTTACTTTAAAAAAAAAAAAAAAAAAAAAAAAACGTAACTGTCATCTTGACTTTCACTTTCATCTGCTAATCATTTTTCTTAAGAATATTTATTTACAAGTAAGTTGGTGATATACGCTGGGAGGGGCATTTTGGTCATGGAGAGGTCAAAGAAAAATGCCGACACACTCATTACAATGTTCACCAATATTATCAACAAGAAGAAAACGTATTAGTAATATTTAAATGACTGATTTAGTGGGATTAATTAGTAGGATTACAAGAACCATCAGTAAGGTGAAATGAAAATAAAATTTGCATGGGGACAATGGGAACTCCGGGAAGTTGTGATTCATAGTTTCATACAGTGGCCAGAAAAAAGAAAACCATATTCATGAGTATAAAGTCTTCTCAATTTATTATTTGTTTGACAGTTCTTAGACAAAGCAATAAATAATAAAGCCTTTCCTTTCAGGATCACCATTCACCAAGTGGTCTTCCATAAATAGTTTCCAAATTCTACCTTTTTTTCTTTATACAGAAAACTCTCTAGCTGGTAGTATACTGATGAATGCGCGTGTTATCGTGAATTCTTCTTATGGAAGAGGCCAAGAGGCTTTTGTACAAAAGAAAAAGTTAATTTCAGTCGGTGTACACTAAATTAATAAATGCATGACATTTATATATATATATATATATATATATATGTCTTACCCTAATTAATGGTCACTTTAATCATATTAAGAGTCCGTTTGGCTTAGCTAATTTAAAGTAGCTGATAAGCATTAAATGCTTGATCAAAATTTTAAATCTTTGGAGAAGTTTGATTTAATAAATAAAAAGATTCGTGTTTGGATAAAAGTCAATAAACCGATAATAAGTAGCTGAAGTGTTCGACCAAAAATTGGTAATAAGTATATTTTCATGTTAAAATGATTTAAATATCCTTAAAGTTATTTACACTAATAACGATATGATTTTTACAAGAACTTAAATTTTAATTCAAACACAAAATGATTTATGTCTCATTTATTGTTAGTACAAGATTTATTAGATAAATTATATTTATAAATATAAATTATTTTATGTTAAGAAAAATTTAATCATAAGCTATATAATATACCAATTAATAATTTGACTATTTTTTATTTTATTTTTTGTAAAAAAACATACTTAGATATTACACAAAATTTGTATAGAAGAAACAAATACTAACAATTTTCTTTTGTCGCTAATTAAACTAACACATCCAACTATCATCAATATTCTCATCAATCGGATCAGGGGTTGCCATCCAAACCCTAAACGGTTGCATGTTTTCTATATATATTTTTTTAATTTACATATTTTGTGTTTATCGATAATATTATATTTTTCTTCCAGTTTATTTAGCTCTTGAAATCAATAACAAATATACATAGATAAGTAGGAGAGGGTTGTGTGGAATCTAAAGAACTACTAAAAATAATATTAGCGAGAAATTTGTTACCCCAAATAAAGCCATGAAGAACTATATAATTGTTGTTTACGTTGAAGAGGTGGGGGATATTTTAAGTTTGGAAGAACAGACATGGGAGTGAAATCATGCAAAGTGTTAGAAATTTTGTTTTAAGAAAAGGTATTTTAAGAATCATAGAAAGACATCAAGGATAAAATCGTAAAAGATATGGTCAAACCAAAAGTGCTTATAAGCTGTAAAATCATAAGTTAGGGTGACCAACTTATGACTTATTGCTTATTTTGGCTTATAAGCACTTTTAGAATTTATCAAACACGTAGATAAGTTAAAAAGTGCTTATAAGCTAGTTTGACCAGCTTATAAACTTAGCCAAACACCTTCTAAGTTTGATTACATTGAGTGCAGCTAAATTTTTAATACGAAAATCGCCCTATGAAACTAGTTGCTCTATTTTTGCATAATATGACCTTGTGTTATTTTTAGTTATTTGTTCTAGTGGAGTGACTCAATTAGTAAACAACTATACCATCAAGCTAACTTGATCGATAATTTAAATTTGATGTATCATTTAATTTATCTTTTTTCTTTTTCTTCTTGTCCTCTTTGTAGGATATCATTTTTGTTGTGAAAAACAACCTGAAAGAAGACTCCAATTTTCACTTTCTCTGATATATATATGTTCGTTTTGCATTTCTTTTTTCATTTCATTTCTGCCACGTGAAGGATAAAATAAGGGGGAAAATCATTATCTTTTCTTCGAGTTTTTTTTTCTTCGCAGATACTGTTCAGTAAGATGTGCAGTGTTCTTTAAGCAGAAAATATTTTCAAGCCATGATGGTATCAAATTAGAATATTGCACGGACTTTTCTATTTGATGGTTCGGTAGATTGAATATATAGTTTTCTCATCACTATTTCACCAACACAAACTTTTCAATTAAATAATTTTAAAAGCTTAAAAAAACAAAACCTGAGGGGAACAAAATTTTGGAGCACCTTGCATAAGACTACCTTAAAGTATGGTCTTGCCTAAGTATTTCTGGGGAAAAAATTATTGTGTTTATTATAAACCCAATAAATCCATGATTCGTATTTATATAAATTGTAATTAGTTTATTATGTAATTAATAATACACATTTTCACTTCATATATATATTACTAATCAAGATAATTTATATAGCGTGATCTAAACATTTGGTGTGGATTAGAACTATCGTATTTCTTATTTTTGCCTTTTATGACAAGACTAATTAACTAGTGGCCTATTGTTCTAAAGTGCTTTTTGGATATCTATATGCTGGGATAGTCAAGATTATCCAGCTCTTGTTTCTTGATTTACTTACCCTATTTAATCATTTAAATTCAACCAAAGTATTCATACCCTCTTAAGAATTTTAAATTTTTTGGCGAATCACATCTCAAAATGAAGATTTTTTGGCGAATCACATATCAAAATGAAGTAATTCGTACTAAACACAATTATTACCATCTTTGAACTTGTTAATCACCCTCGAATTCTTATCCTTGACTCTACATGAATTATGTTTTTTTTTTTTTTTTCCTGTACTGCTATACTAGTACTAGCTAATTTGCAAAATCATTTTCTCTATCTTGTTTGTTTTACGTCTTCTCCTACACCAATCTAAACCATTTGATATTCGATATTTAATATCTTTAGTTCGACTAATTAATTTGGATTTGTGTTGTGTAGGCTTATTCTTAGCATTCGAACTCAAGTCCTTTGATTGGAAAAATCTTATCCATCCCACCTCATACTTTTATAATCATTCTGCTTCTAAGTCACTATTCTCCTTTATGTATTGTGGCCTATGCAAATATTCCAAAATTATTTGTTTAATGGTAACTATTCTTCTCCAAAGATGGTCCGGGATAAGTGTAAATATTTTCCTATTGGCATGTGACAGTAACATGAATTGATTACAGCCATTGGCCTATCCAATTTAATGGGAAAAAAGGGGTAGACAAATTGTATTAAATCCAATTAATGTTTCATATATCAGCTCAACTTCAATACTTGAGACAAACCTCTTGACCCTTCCATTTATTAATCCCCAGACTAGGACAAAAACTCCCAATGATAAGTAACAAGACACAAGGCAAATCAAGTTACTCAAAAGAGCTTGTGACTTCAAACTAACCTCATGAACCTAATTTCATTACATGAGATACACAGGACTAGACCATTCATGACTTCAACAGACCCCTCTTGACCTTAATTCCTAACGTAGGAGTTATACTTAGGACATTTTGGTACAAAAATTATTTTGTCAGTTGATCTGATCAATGATTTCAAACTCAGAATGCTAGTAGTAGTTAATCATTGGCATTGAAAGTCATCACATGCTAACTCCTGCTCCTCCCCCCCCCCCCCCTCCCCCGAGTTTCCTTTTATTTTCTGGTCACACTACTAAAAACATGCGCTTTCTTCGCGGAAAAAAATGTCATTATACTATTTGTAGGGTAAAAATTTATCCTCACCGGCGGTTTACACCAAATCAATGTATGCATGACATGTGTTTGAATAGATTCAACTATCACTTAATCAACAACAACAACAACAATATATACCCAGTGAAATCCCACAATGTGGGGTCTGGGAGGGTAGAGTGTACACAGACCTTATATGGCTGTTTCGAAAGACCATCGGCTCAAGAGAAAACTTGGCAAAGAAGGTTAGATATGGACAAATAGATCAAAACAATATTAAAATGAAAATAACGAGAGCAAAAAAACCATAATAAAGTAAGCATGAAGAAAGAGGCAGTAACTACCATAGATAAATAAGGTGAAAATCATAATATAGCATTATGAAAAAAGACAGTAACTACAGTCGATATACAAATGAACTAATCGCAGTACAAGAAATAACAGAATGTAACAGAAGTCAAAGGACAAGAAACTATACAATTAATACTGCGACTACTACTATGGACCTACTAAGTAATGCAACGCGCGGCTACCGACTACCCTTCTACCCTAATCCGTGTCCTCCAAAGCCTCCTATCTGAGGTCATATGTCCTCACTAATCTGTACCTTGGTCATGTCTTGTCTAATTACCTCTCCCTAATACTTCTTCGGCCTACCTCTCCCTCTCCTGAAACCATCCATAGCTAACCTCTCATACTTCCGCATTGAGGCATCCGTGCGTCTCCTCGTTTCCCGCATCTTATGATCCGCTGAGGCTACTCCCATTTTGTCCCGAATATCTTAATTTCTAATCTTATCCCTCCTAGTATGCCAAAGACATCCATCGCAACATCCTCATTTCTGCAACTTTAATCTTCATTAATGTATATATTCACTTAATCACGATAAATTCCATTTGTTTGGTGTAAACACTCGGTATAGATAAATATTTACTCGATTGATAGACATGAGTTTTGAACAAAAAATTGACGGAACGTGCTATACCAGAAATAAATTCGTTGGTTAAAATAACCGATGAATACTATCGAATATTTCTAGTAGTCTCAATCGATTAACTAAATTAAAAACTTCGAGGTATTTTTTATTAAAAGAAGGTTAAGTAATTGAGGGAGTCCGTCGACACATATAAATATATATTTTTAAATTTAAATTAAAACACCGATGGACACAGTTAATTATTCCATATTACTGGATAAATTACTAAGAACTAATAACCGACGGTTCCCATAAGACCACAGCGTGGCAAAAAAGTTTCAGAAGAAAATTTCTTCTTTTTTAATTATATTTTTCCAATAATTAGTAAGAAGCAATGACAGCTCAACTAAAGAGCAAAAAAGGAATATTACATTTCAAACTTGCGATAATAATGTTTGAATTGTGATCTCTTTGCTATTGTAACTGTTCTCTTGTAAACTCACCTTAGATATGTATTATAGGGGAGTAGCAATTGTTTTCTTTTTTTTAAATCACAACTACGAATAAGGTTTGGCCGTCAGTAATATATTACTGTAGTTTGGATGTCGTTTAAAGATGTGAACATAGTTCTAGGTAATTAATTACAATATTTCAAATTTAAAGAGTATATAGTTGTATATAGTTTACTTGCACAACTATTAAAGCAATGGACGCATTGTATTTTTAAAATTATGGGTTAAGACTTACTATTTATTGCAATTTCAATACATTATTATACATAAATTTATGTTCTGCGTGGAAAAAAAAATACTAGATTCAGATGAACCCAATGTTTTTATGCTACATCCGCCACAGTTAACCCTACAATAAATTTGAGAAATGGAGGATTGTGCTAATTTGCATGCTTTGAAGTTATACTCATAGTTCAAAATATACACAAACATATACTTTATCGTTCTCCATTATACTTTTGGTTTATGTATTCTCACCCGAGGAACTGTTGCATACCTTATAAAAGTAGTGAAGGGAACGCCTTTGGGAAACAGCATATCCAGGTAAGTAGTGAAGTTTCAGTTTATTTTTGCACTAGAATAGTAAAGTCTCGGAATTATAGACAAAAGTACAACAATAAGATATGCATAACATTTTCATGCTACTTTAGTCAGAAATGAAAGACATCCATTAAGTACGACCAGAAAATCAGAGATAAGTACAAAGGGACGATTGTAGTGTGCCGCTACATCTATTATCCTCGAAATTAGAATGAGAAATTCTTCCTACATAACTATGGTAAAACAATGCCTAAATGATATTATTTCTGCAGAGAACTTTGTTTTTTTTTTGTTTTTGGGCAAGACTAAGTTTATGAGTCGCCTCCTTTTCAAACCTCTCTGGAACCTTCTGCGAGGACAAGCATGGAAAAGTTTAACAAGCTCATCGGTAGACACACTGAGAGGAACATCAAGATCTATTCCTTTGTAGCTGAACTTCTTAAATGTTCTTTTCTTTGGTTGTTGTCCGACAGTTCAGCTCTAGTATTCCCCTTGAGAGGCTTAAGAAGCGAAAATAGATAAGGGATTATCAGGTAGTCAAAAAGGAGAAACAAATAAAATTTTCTGGCATTGAAGAAGTTTAGAACAAGTACATAGACTAATTGTCCGGGGCAATCCCCGCGGCCAGTGGAGACCCAGAGTCTTCACTTCCCGATTCGTTTACTTCATGATCCTGGATATCCTAGAGAGCCATCTTCAGCTTCCAAATCAATTATTTCTTCGAGAAGTGCCATTGGGAGATCAAAATCAGGAGCGTTAGCTTCTTCGAGCGTATCCCACCTAATCTCAAGAATGGCTAAATCACGATGAAGTCACAATTTTCGACATCGGGACCTCAAGCGTTCACGGGAAACTTCAACACTAAGAAGTTGCCCTCGGATATTGTTTAAATCATCCTCAAATTGGGAAGCTTTGTTCTGAATTCCTACATAAGAGGAAGTAAGATTTTGTAAAGAGTTTTCCCGATCCCGTAACGAATTGGCCATATCTTCCAAACGCATTCTCAGAGAATCCTAGAGGGAATCAGAGTCCCAGATCTCGGCCTACAATCTCTCTACTTCTGCCCAAAGACGATCATTGTCTATCTGGAGATTTACTTCCCGACAGGAAGGAGCAAGTGAACGTGCAAGTTCAGCAGTAGAGGTAGCAGCAACATGACCCTTAAAAAAAGCACAAATTCCAAAGAGGTTAATCGTAGATATTGAGGACTGGCTGAAAAGATCAGAAGAAGTGATGAAGCGGAAACTTGAAGGAACAGATTGGCAAGGTGAGCTAAGGAGGCTTCCAAGTTAGCAAGTGGAGGCTTGGGACGAGGAGACGAACCCAAGGTTCCTGCTTCAACCGGAGGAACAAAGCTTCTTTGTGATGGCTCGCAGATCGAAGGAGTAGGACTCCTTGGATACTGATTGACAGGAGCGGTCTTGACATCTCCAGATGCTCTACTAGAATCGTCAAGCAATGGGTGTGGGGCACTCCGGCTCGCGTTTGCTCATCATCATCAATAAGAACTACCCTGGGAGAAGCGTCTTGTTGAACCTTGCTCCAAGCTTCCATAAGTAAGTGATAGATACGCAACCAAGAACCAATGCCCACCTGAGAAATAGAGGCATTTTTTGGTTTGCGTTTTCGGCTGGAAGAAGCAGCATTGACGATGTTCAACAGGGCAGCTTTCTAAGTGTGAACTCTCTGGGGAGTGGGTTTTCGAACCGAAAAATCTACAATTTTGAAAGTGTTAAAATAGAGAGGAAGAGATTGAAACAAAGATAAAGGAGTTATGAAAAGTTCATCTAATCGTGGTTCTTCCTTCTCCACTAGTCAGATGTCATGCTCCTCCAAAAATGAATCAAACTGGGAGAAGCACTTAAAAATGCTACCACCCATTCGAGGATCCCGGCTAAAAGCTCTAGCTCAACAGGAACAACTAAAGAAATAAGTATGAAATATGGCGATATTCAGAAAAGGTAAACTGAATGCAATTCGCTTGTAAAAGGAAAATGAAGATAAGGAGAAGAGTAAAGAAAAAACCCATGAGTGGGATTCTAAGCATTCGGGAAGGGATCAAGCTCAAATCAGTGGAGGTGACTAGTCCGGATCATGATGAACCTATGAAGCCAACCTCAGTCAAAATAATCTTTTGGGTTAACCAGGCTACGCCTTCCCCAGGGGTACAAGTGAACTAACCCTCCTCAAAAAACTTAAGGAGCATATAAGTGCATCAAATGGTCAAAGAAGAAAGGAGCTCTGGCTTGATCTGCCAGAAATTGAATACAATAGACAATATGCTAGATTTGCGGAGCAACCTGACCGACGCATACTTGATACCGGTGACAGAAATCCTCAATTATTTATGGAATAGGAAGATTGAAACCTATCATAAAATGATAAATGTAAACTATAGAAAAACCATCTGAGTAATGATTCATCTTGGCTCCATTACTAATGGCAGTGATTGTAATTTCGGGAGTAAAATTGCAATCTGCACAAACTTTGGGGATGGTGTCAGCAGTGATAAACAACTCAATTTCTTCGACACTTTAATGATGATCGACAACACTGAAGTCATCGTGATATTTGAACCCGGCGAGAAGAATATCGGCAGCAAGAAAGTTCAAATCAATCTCTTGATTTGAAGGAGAAACTGGAGCCTTTCTATAATGACGTCTAGGAGAGGGATTGCCATTATGAGTAGACATGGTTGAAATTTGATAAAGACAGAAAATATGTGCGTGAAGAAGGAAGTGTTTTGCTTTACGAATGAAAGAATTTGATTGAGCTTGGTGAGTGATTTCTTGCCTTATTTATAACCCAAGCGGAAAGATGAAACAATTGGCATTCAAAGGGACAAAGCTTCCAACGAATGGCAGCTTTTTGTCAATCGTGTCGATTGAAGGGTTGTCGGCGTTTCGCAACAGATGCATTGACTTCAAATTTGGCATTTTCCTTTTCGAATGAACCGAAGAGACAATTCATTTTCCTTCCATTAAGTTACGGCTCCAATGACATTTTCAATCCCACTCTCCAGTTTCACTTTATTATACAGGAGAGTGGGGGGACTATCTATATGCATGCCAAAACACAGCTTGACATATGGCAAAGTTGTATTGGAGCTCGTGGCAGGAGAAGATATAACGATGCAAGTCATCTCATTTAATTCGAATAAAGAACTCTGGTGATGTCCGAAGCTAATCTGCCAAAAGCAGTGACATCGGGTCATTAATGGAAGAATAACGTTATATGACCGGGCATATACGGTGCAGATGTTACGATTCAACATTGAAACGATATTCATTTTCTATTATTGCTATTTATTAGAATGTAATCATAGCCTAAGAGGGGAGTTACTTATACTATAAAAAGAAGCTGAAGAGCCCTTAGGGCGATCATCGAATACTACAGACTACACTTTATTCTTACAAGCTTTTGCTATTTAAATTCAGTCTCTTAAGTTGATCTCTTGCTCCGGAATATTACTATAGTTTGAGTTATGTCCCACCAGATAAAGCTCATCAAAGGATTTGCTCCAAGGATTAATCAAGCCCAGACTTAATCCTTTCATTCTTATTTATCTTAATCATTTTATTTGTTTATTATCACGATAATCTCTGTTAATCATTTTATTTCTTTACTCATAACGAAACAAATTACGTATCTTTTAAACCCCAAAATAAATTTAACTGTTCCCTCATTTTTTAGGTTAAACAAGGATCTCTCAAGAAAGGAGCTTGTTGGGATCTGTCTATCAACCGGCACTCCAATTTCTCTCTTATTTATTCTTACAGACTAAGTATCTCTTCTAAACCAGTAATGTGGGATAAACCTTGTAATAACTGGCTTAAGATCAATACTGATGGTAGCAACAATAATGCTAAGATAATAGTTGGAATGAGGCATGTGTGTGTGTGTGTGTGTTTTTGATCGTGTCAGTGGGTAGTTGGGTCATAATCTCTTACTATAAAAATGGTTGCATGTGCAGCAGCACCAACTATGAGAAATCCAACAATCCACATGTGATGTGTGAACAATGATACTTGTGTACCATAATCAGTAGCTACATACGGATAAGGGGACATGGAATACATATGATGAGCTAAAACAATGGTTAAAGAGTCTAACATAGCTAAGTTAAGAGATAATTGAGTTGCATTTTAGCATGCCATGACGTTGTTAGAATCCCATATAAGCTGCATTGTTAGGAACAGAAATGGGGAGATCAATAATGCATTGCCCTTGCTAAATCTCTCCATTACTGTACTAACAATGTAGCTGAACTTTAGGTTGCTTCTTATGTTGTACAATGGTGCACTTTCAAGGGCCTTACCAGCCTTATTCTATCTGGAGCTGGATTCTCTTCTCATTGCGAATGTGATTACAAGTAGAATTACCTCTCCCTGGAATCTTTCTGAGGATATTATTTTCTTGAGAAAAATGGTGGACAATCATCATATCAAGGTCCAACATTATTATAGAGAAGGAATGTAACAATCCGATATTTTATGAGTGAATTTTAGAGTTAACCCTTTAAGTATGGTTTACTTAATTTTAACAATTCACCTACCTAAGTGGGTAAGTACGAATTACATGTGTATGTTTATGTTTACAGTTAAGAGTCATTTATAAGTATAACTAATTACGGAAGGCCCGAGCTTACTCAAAATATAGATTTAAAAATTTTCATCACATAAGTATAATGTGTCACATTTTCTACCACATAATTAATTTAACGTATTTGCAGGTTAATGATAACTTTTTGATAAGTTTTATAATTATTAATATTTCTTTGTCACACAATTAGATGATTTGAATGAAAAATTTATTTAAGTAAAAAAAATTAGCAAATCTCAAAGGGACACAGTAATTCGATATCCTACTAACATGATAAAAATAAAGTATAATAATTACAACTTGTGAAGCTCATAAATCAAAAAATATTTTCGTATTTTTGTGAATTTGTGAGCGTGTGATTTTATTCATAGATAAAAATCAATTTGTTTTGATATTTGTAGATTTTCACTCGTTATATTGAATCAAGTGTTTATGCTAGTTAAATGTGATTTTTAACCTTAGTTTTAGATGAAACTCAATAAATAACTTATATTTATTAAATGAACCTCAAGAATCAATAAAATTTTATTCTTCATATATACTCTATACCTAAAAAGATTAAATTTAGTTAACCAAACAAGAGATTTTAAAGATAATCCAATCTTGACGGACAACATTGTTTTCATTTACAACACTATATGGCATGATGTAATAAATTTATTTCTGTATTTATAAAAATCAAAGATATTTCAAAGGCGACGTATGAAATTGTCCATAATTTTTTTTATTCGGTTAAATTACATTCTTGAAATTTTAACTAAAACATAATTTAACTAAATTATCTTATATATCTCAATTACTATTAATCTTTCTTTCACCACATCTCTCCATATTCATCAGAGCGCGAGTAAAGGGGAAAATAATAATTAACTCTATCTTAATTTCTTAAAATAACAAATATTTTAGATAAAATAGACCAGAAAGACTAAATAATAATTAAAACTATTTTTTTTTTTAAAACACATATGAGCTCATTAAAGTATAAATATAAAGTTAAAAAAATGGCCACATGTAAGTAAAAGAGTTTTCAGAAATTCTCAAATTTCATAATGCAAATATAAATTTAAAGAAATGCCTATATGTAAGAATCTATACCAAACGAACCAACAACAGGAGAAAAAACTGTTTGAAAATAATAAGCAACAAATGAAAAAGAAGAAAATGAGAGAGCAACAAGAAGTAAAAATATCTAGTGAAGAAATGGTTGTTTTTTAGGTTAATAGATAAGATCGATAAAAGAAAGTAACATGAGAAATAAGGCATGAGGTTCGATAGCTTTTGAAAATACATTATAAGAACCAAAAAGTAAATTTGACTCTAAAAAATAAGAAAAGGACCTAAAAGTAATTAATTGAAAAATATAGCATTAATTTGGAAATATTTGTGAGGACTACAAAAGTCCCTGATTGTCACTTATAGATAATAGTAAAATAATAAGGTGTGACAGGAATTATTAGTTTACTTGGTCAGAGGGTTAAAGAATTAGTTAGTTAAGGGAAAATGATTAATTATTAATAAATGGTAAGCATAATGGGTTAAGCCCGCCATCCCTTCTATTCACGTAATTGGCCTTAGAAGGATGTGGTGAATAGAGGAAGGTATTCATTCTACTAGGCTGAGAGAAAAAAGAAAAATAACTGCTATCATACGAGAGAATTGGCGTCGTGAGGGCGAGGAAGAGCAGAATTCCCAACAATCATATTCAGGTACTACAATTCATTCCTTCCATAGCTATGTTTCATTAATGGATCTAGAATGGGTAGTGCCTACAGTTAATTCCTTATAGAATAATGCCAAAAAAATTCATCTTGGGGAGACAAAATGATTGTGGAAGTCATGAATGTGTTTATTGGGCTTTGGGAATAGAAATATTATTTAATAATCAACAATAACTTTAGGTTGTATTCTTTTTAAACTTTGCACTGGGAATTAGTTTGGCATCTACAAATATTATTGAATTATTATTATAAGGCTTGGACCATATAACTCACGTACTGGGGCATGAATGGTTAATGAAACTAGATCCCTATCATATCCCGTCGAGAAACTTTTATAGACCAATTGAGTTTTTGAATATGTCGGTGATTAAAGGGGTTAGTTGACTAATAGCAGGAAAGTTATCGGACTTTGAATTTGAGGTGTAAAGTAATAATGGGATTAGTTTTCCTAAACTAATTTTGAACTCATTATTTATGTTATTAAATAGATTGGGCCTATTGGAGATTGTTTGAAGACAATTTGGCGTTTCAAGAGAGATTTACATTCCGGTCATAAGGCAAGTGAGACTTAAACTCTTAGTTCACTTGTTTTGCATAAAAAACATATGATTTGTGTTGTATGTCTGCATTTAAACCATTTAGTTCGTGTGAGTAGGCAAGCATGAACTAAATTGGGTAATTTTCAAGTGTCTAAAGTAATGATCATATGAGTCTTTTAGTGTAATTTCGCTTAAGTAGATACTTGCTATAAATGTAAAGTTTAGAATTGGTATTGATTGAATGTTTGTTTCACTTTATCATATCTTCAGAGGGGCAAACTCCGATAGACCCTATTGGATTCGGTTGGAGGCAGATGCCAGGTGGGGTTAAGGTTTGCGTACACTTTAAACCCCTCCCCCCCCCCCAGACCCTACATTGTGGGATTCAACTGGGTATGTTGTTGTTGTTGTCCCGTGAGCATATATTCAGATTCGGTTGGAGGTAGACGTCAGAATTATAAGTGACCCGGGTAAGATGTGGATAAATAATCCCCACTCCAGAAGACAGGGTAAGACATGGACTAATACGTATATACCATGTCCTGTGAGCATAGATTCAGATTTACTGTATTTCATGTCTTGCTTGTTTATGCTTCATGATTTCAGCTTCAGCTTCAGTGTTTGTATATATTTATTATACTTGTATTGTTTAAGTGCTTTTATGCATTATCAGGGATTTCAAATACTGACTTAATAGTATTCCGAGCTACGTCTCGTACTTTTGTATTCAGACTAGTAGTTCCATGACTTAGACATATTACGGGGTTTATGGTCAGACTCAGTATTTGTATTTCGTTTTTGCACTTTTCTTTATTTTATGAGACATTGGGTATTATTCGTTAACTCTCGTATAATTAGCTTAGAGGGTTCGCCTTATGGGTAGAAGCTTGTCAGATGCCCTGTCACGGTCTGAGTATCAGATTTGAGTCGTGACAAGGAAATGATGTTGCTGATGCTTTGGTGAAACATGGTGGGGAGTCGCCTTCTCTTCTATACTAAATTACTTTTCACCTTTGAATCTGCCAAGGCAAGGATGAGGAGCCTACAAAATGAATCAACTTCAAATACCTCAATCTTTTTTTTTTTTTTTTTGCCCCCTGGTTCGATTTCCGCTTTGAGGTTTGATTAATTCGGATTCGCATCGGGAAGTCCTTCTTTGTGTCCTATTTATAAGTCTATAATCTCATTCACAACGAAATTTTACTTTAATAACATCATTCGTTATATACCAAGTTTATCAATGACTCATTCTTTTTAATATTAAGAGGTGTAGTTTCAAAAATTAAAATAATAACACAATTATGCTAAATGAATAAAATAAAATAAAAAATATGAGCAATTACATGTAATCACAAGAAGTAAAGATTGAGAATGAGAAAAAGGAAATGAACGATAAACAATATAAGAAGAAAAATATATTTTAAAAATAAAAACAATTTAAAAGTAAAAATAAAAAAGAAGTTAATATAATAGAAATAAAAATAAATTAAAAAAGAAAAGAAACTAAAATAAAACAAAAAGAAAGAAACTAAAAAGTAACCATGTAATTACATGATGTAATTACCCCCCAATTCCCAACATCACCCTCCTCCCTCGAGAATTGAAGAGTGTAATTACACCCTCTCAATTTTCACTTAACCAAATAATTACTTGGTCAAACAAACAGACAAAACTGTATAATTAAACCGAATTCCAATTATCTGGGTGGCTTTTCAAACAAGTTAAAGTACGGAAATTTGAAATAAGCCTAAACTTTGGAATTTGAGCATTTACATGTGAGAAAACTTGAATTTTCGTACTCTAAAGACTATTAATCCTAATTATATAACAAAAAATATTTAGTTGAAGAAAAGTAAAAATATTACGTTTTGGCAAAAGCAAAAGATTCCAGCCAAAATGCAATTTCCAGAAGAAAAGAAATGGGAGAGCAAGGCGATGCCACTTTTGAATTTGCGAACCAAGTAAAAATAAGAAGGCCGGCCCATTACGGATAAGTCCCATTTTTTTGCACGGATTGCCCTTCGTTTGGGGTGGTCTTTAAATTTTGCCCCTCAAATTTGTGGTCTTTAAATTTTGCCCTTCATATTTGTGGTCTTTAAATTTTACCCTTTGCTTGGAAAGATGAGCGAATACATGAAGTTCGGGTTCGAACCCCGCTCAGCATAAAATAAAAAAATAATTTCGTAAGGAAGGATCGGGGAGTGTATCTTGATCCAAAGATACAATCTTTAAGAAAAGTTAAAGTTATGCTCTGATCCTAGATAACTAAATGTCTCGCCCTTTAAGGCAAAGTACGCTCTAAGTACTTTTTAGTTAAACATAACTAAAAGTCTCATTTAGGGGCACAAAATTTAAACTTTGCCTTATAAGGCAAATCGGTAGTTTACTCATAATCGTGGTTTTGGACAAAAAAAAAAGTTCGTAGTTTATAAAGATGCTTTAAGGATTAATTGGCTCGAAATATGGACTTGAAGTGATCTCGCTTTGTTTAGATTCTAAAGAGTGTACATATTTGAAGGTATCAGGAAGATATTACGTGGGAATTGAAAAAGAAATTAAGTACATCACTGATTCAATATTTACATAGGTTTGTCTGGATGTTTGTAACTCTGTTCTAACACAGTTGAAGTGGTTAAAAAAAAAATGCATATATATGCTTCAAGACAAAGTTTGCCCATAAGGCATAAGTATGCCCCCATCGGCATAAGTTTGGTAATTCCTAAACAAGTTTATGCCGATGGGGGCATACTTTTAATGGACAAACTTTTATGCGGATCCGATAAACTTGTGAAGGAATTATCAAAGTTATGCGGAAACCTAAGATACTTATGCTAAGTTCGCCCATAAGGCATAAGTATGCTTAGGTCCCAAGATAACTTGCTAATTCCTTCACAAGTGTATGCCGATGGGGGCATAGCGAAATTTAAACTCGCCTTGCGAATTTTTTTTAAAATTTTGACATCGCGCGGGGTTCGAACCTGAAACTCATGGGATTTAGCGAAGGGTAAAATTTAAAGATTTCAAATATGAGGGGCAAAATTTAAAGACCACCCCAAAAGAAGGGCAATTCGCCGAATTGCCCGATAAGTCCAGGCTCAACTGGGCTTTGTTCAGATTGAATGGAAAAGCCCAGCTCTGTGCTAACTGAAAACACAACTAGCTAGTTTCTCCCTCATCGACAACAGAAGAAGCTTGGCCGAGTTTATATTGTGGAAAGTGAACACCTGTTGTTGTCCCTTTGGGGACATTCGATAAAATTGGAACAATATAGAGAAGATTAATATGACTTTTAAGCGAGGATGACATGCACAAATTGAAAAATAGTCCAACTTTTTTTTGCCTTTTTTTGACGATTTAGTCTCTGAGCTTATTCTTTTAGTCTGCAATTCTGGTCTTGTAAGATTAAGTCAAATGGCAGTTTTTATCTCTTCAGAGTATATATCAACTTACATGTCAAATACTTTATGAAACCGGGTAAATGTGTGTCTTAATTTGCATACTGTTTAGCTTTAAACAGAGGTCATAAGGTTAGGAAGGTGATTTTGACGTATTTGGTGATGGAAATTAAAGTAATGGAAGCTGGCATCTGTTTGGTACTCATCCGATAAAATTGGAACGATACAGATCGAGAAATGGTCCAAAATTTTTTTTGCCTTTTTTTGACGATTTAGTCTCTGAGCTTATTCTTTTAGTCTGCAATTCTGGTCTTGTAAGATTAGGTCAAATGGTAGTTTTTATCTCTTCAGAGTATATATCAACTTACATGTCAAATACTTTATGAAACCGGGTAAATGTGTGTCTCAATTTGCATACTGTTTAGCTTTAAACAGAGGTCATAAGTTCAGGAAGGTGATTTTGACGTATTTGGTGATGGAAATTAAAGTAATGGAAGCTGGCATCTGTTTGGTACTCATCCGATAAAATTAGAACTATACAGAGAAGATTAGCATGGCCGAAAATTTGCCTTTTTTTGACGATTTAGTCTCTGAGCTTATTCTTTTAGTATGCAATTACGTCTTGTAAGATTAGGTCAAATGGCAGTTTTTATCTCTTCAGAGTATATATCAACTTACATGTCAAATACTTTCTGAAACCGGGTAAATGTGTGTCTTAATTTGCACACTGTTTAGCTTTAAACAGAGGTCATAAGTTCAGGAAGGTGATTTTGATGTATTTGGTGATGGAAATTAAAGTAATGGAAGCTGGCATCTGTTTGATACTCATCCGATAAAATTGGAACGATACAGAGAAGATTAGCATGGCCCCTGCACAAAGATGACACACACAAATCGAGAAATGGTCCAAATTTTTTTGCCTTTTTTTGACGATTTAGTCTCTGAGCGTATTCTTTTAGTCTGCAATTCTGGTCTTGTAAGATTAGGTTAAATGGCAGTTTTTATCTCTTCAGAGTATATATCAACTTACATGTCAGATACTTTCTGAAACGTGGTAAATGTGTGTCTTAATTTGCGTACTGTTTAGCTTTAAACAGAGGTCATAAGTTCAGGAAGGTGATTTTGATGTATTTGGTGATGGAAATTAAAGTAATGGAAGTTGGCATCTGTTTGATACTCATTGTTGCTTCCCTAATAAATCCAGTCTAATTAGATGGAAATTGGAATGTGCAGATTGAAGTGGTTATATCTAAATAGTTACTGTGCTTGACTTTGATGAATGTTAACTTCTATTTATCCATATATATAATTCATATACATAAATAATCATTTATATTTCCATATGAGTTTACTTTTTATATAGGTGAATCAGTCATTTAAACTTGTCGGATTGTTGGCTTTGGTCGTATATCTTTCAATGAACTTAATAAGGTACTTGACTTCGATCATTGTCATACCATTAGTTATTTCATGAACATTAATCTCCTATAGTCCTCGTGGATTTGCGGCGGCTTAAATTGGAGTTTGATTAGACTATAAGGAAAAAAAATTATCTTGAATGGTCTAAATGAAATTAAGTTTTTCACTGCCAAAAAGTTGAATTATGTTAACCAACACTAAGAAAATAGTTCTTCTAGTGTCCCTTGTGGTTTTAGTCTATGCTACGATAACTATCAAAATTTGCACTCATTATTCTGTGTTGAATATTTGAGTTTGTAGTCCTCAACCGGGAAAAAATGGTTTTGTAGTCCTTGACAAACTTATTTTTAGTTTTGTGTCTTTTTTTTATAAGAAATCTTCATTTTTACACATAAAAAATTGCGAAAAGATCATTTTCTTCTAATTCGCCTATATTCCAGAGGTGTAGTCCTTGCTTTGCTCTATACAGCTGATTTGATACAATTTAAAGAGCTCTATCCCACTAAGCACTCTGTCATGAGCTAAATTGTTCTAGCTAGGTCTTATTTTGGGCATTTTCCAGTTAGTTCTCAGGAGTGCCTTCTATGTTCTACTTACGTGCTAAAAAAGGTCTTGGTCAAGGTCTGCAACATATTTTATATTTAGCTGTTTTAAAATGAACTTCAGGCTTACAAGAAGTCTGAAGTAGAAAATCTAAGTGTGAAGACACAACGATATTGCTTGTGTAGTTCAAACTTCAGACACATTTCGGTCTGAAATAAGCTTGATCCCTAACTTCAGCCCGTATATTTAAATTTGAACTATACCAAATTTAAGTTTTAACTCTTACATCTGATTTTGAATCAAATTCAACTTCATACAACATCGTAATTGCATTAAGGTATGAAGTTAGGCTCTACAAAATCTAACTTTGTACATGCATTTTTGAAGTTAGCAATTGTATTAATCTATGTCATGATATTATATATCATAGTGTTTTTTTTTCTTAAATCTATTCCTTTCGATACGATGATTTTGTTGTTCATTTGAAGGTCAAACAAAATTGATTGTAGTGAGAGTCAAAGTATGAAACAACAATCAATACCAAGTAAAAAACTGCATTAGTCTTCGTCATAGTAACAAAGAATATTTATAATTCACCAAGAAGAATAACTATTTCACCAACTAAATTTTGATTAGTTCATCCTATAAAACCAAAAAAACTCCCCAAAAAAACTCTGTTAACTTCACATTCAAGATAGTCTGAAATCAATCATGGACAAGTAACATATGCAACAATATCAAGGAAAATGTGTTTTTTCATTTTAAATTTTATCCATCGACGATATAAATAATAATTTTACAATGAGTGGTTAACTAAAAGATAATTGCATGTAAGCTTATTTAATACTGTTAATTGGTACCTAAAACAAATAGTAAATAACCTGTTATGACAAATTAAGTTATATGACTAATATAAAGAATTTATTATATTATCAGTGCACAGAAATTAAATTATTATTTTGCCTCGTGTGCACCAAACGTAAACTAAAGGGCAGACAAATAGCCCCAAAAATTAGGCAAAGAGGACTTTTAATGAGGTTGAATCAGACATTTTCCATTTTGCGAATAAGTCAAACATGTGAATTGAAAGGCAACATCTAGACTCATCAAATTGAAAATTCAAATTAGGGGGACTTTGAAAAATAGTTCTTCAAATGACAAATAAATAATAAATAAATACAAGGACTTGACAATGGTATGAGGAAAACAGCTAATTAAGAGACTTATTCTTGATTCTTTTCTACGTTAGTTTCTATATATTCTTAAAATCTTTTTTAAAAAGTTAGGTAGACTAAAGTAACCTGTGTGCTCTTTGATTTGGAGAAATGAAAACAAAATCAATATGCCACCATTCAAGATATCTAAAGGTTGGATTTTGTAAATAAAATGAACAGTAGCTCAGTAAAGACTACCCAAAAAAAGAAGAAAAATAAACATCTTTTATTTATTAACTTAATTGCTTGGGTAAGGTATTGAAAATACGAGGGCTTATTGTTAAAGAGGAGAATTATCAAAATGGTAACTTGAAGGAATACATCGATAGACCCTGTTGCCAGAAATGTCATTTAAACATTTGTACCGACTTATTTCAATTGAGCACCCGAACACATGATAAAATATACTCATATATTTTTATTATAAATTTTCATTCAAATTTTGGAAAAGGTTTTGCGTGTGTTCTCAAACGCCTATCACGTAGATAAGACATATATCAACCTCAATTGGGACAAACCTAAGGTTTTACGACTTATTGAGGCTAATGCATATAATCAAGGAAAGTGACATAGTTTAAGTTGTTAACTTATCTACGTAATAGATGTTTGAAAATACACACAAAAGCTTTCTAAAAATTTGAGCCTTAAGTGATTGATATGAACACCTTATCATGTGTGTTGGGAGCTCACTTAAATAGTATCGAATTCGAGTGTCTTAATAAAATTTATGACAAATTTAAAAGGTTATCGATATATTGTGCCTTCACGATACATAGGTAAATTTATTAGAATAATACGATGGGATTTATATTTGATTTTTTTAAAAGAGTTATTTCATAAGTTACGAGAATAATTATCCAAAGGAGTTTAAAGACAAAACATAAAGAACAAGATTTGATAATCTCAGCTGGCAGACTTCTCAAGCCAATAGTCCCATGTCAAGAGTAGAAAAGGATTAATAGAAGTGAATGCTATAAAGTTGATTTTTGAGCAAGCGATACCCCTTTTCTTGTTTGTTTTGTCATTACTTCTTTGGTTCTTTCGAAGCCATGGGATACTGTTTCTTGTAGTACTAGTTAAAGCTAACAATTTGTGAAGAATTCATTCTAATCACTACAGTTTTATACGAAAATATTCAATTGGATTGATAAGATACCTACGATTAGTTGATTACTATTTTATTTTCCTGGAAAAATAATCTATTCCGAATGCCTTTAACTGGCTAAAAACTAGAATGAACTATAAAGTTAATAAAGATTGTGATTCACCTTTTTGTATTAAAAAATTCAAAAATCAAATTACTTAAACCAAAACAATCATTTTTGCTCAAATGAGACATCTGAAGATAACGAAAACTACAGTTAATATTCCTTCAGTCTCATAGTAGTTGTCATGTTTAGTTTCTTGAGAGTTACTTTAACTAATCTTCGAAGCTAAATTGGATTAGTTTAATTTAATATTTCAAAATTACAATTAGTATATTAAAAAGCTATATGAAAAGTATTATAATAAGTTGCAGTTTTTTCTAATATCAATATGATGAAGAAAAATTATGTCTTAAAAATGTTGGTCAAAGTTCATGTAATTTAACTCTGAAAAATGAAACATGACAAGTATTTTGATACTAATAGAATTTGACTCTGATCAATCTGAAATCACCAATGGCTTAAATCCAAATTTCTATCTATCTATCTATCTACCTGTTGACATTTCCCACATTAAACGCTACCGACGGCTGCTATAGGAATTAGAATTGCAAAAAAAAAAAAAAAAAAAAAAAAAAAAGGGTTGTTCAATCAAACTTCATCAAAATCTGGAATGTTAACAACAAACCAATTCAATCATTCATTATTTTAGTAATTTTTCAATCAAACTTCATCAAAACCCAGTCAACGCCTTCCTCCAAACCCAGCTAAAAGTTTCACAAAATACATTCTTGAACCATTTCTCAGATACCCATTTCAGAAATCTTCATGGTTTTAGAAACATGTTTGAATCCAGACCAAGAATTGTGTTAAGCTTCCTAGTCCTGGTTTACTTATTCTCAGTTCCATTACCAGTTGAGTCCCAATGCAAGAAAGGTTGTGATTTAGCTTTAGGTTCATTCTATGTATGGAGGGGTTCAAATCTCCCTTTAATCTCACGGATGTTCTCCACCAGTATACCTGATATTGTAGCTTACAACAACAAGGTCAATATCCCTAATCAATTTAGTGTCATAGCTGGGACAAGAATTAACATACCCTTTCGTTGTGATTGCTTGGACGACGAGGTATTGGGACATTCTTTTCCGTACAAGGTTAAACCCCGCGATACTTATGATCTGATCGCGAGGAACTACTCCGATGTTACGACTGTGGATTTGTTGAAGAGGTTTAATAGCTATCCTGAGAATAATATCCCTGATAATGTGAACTTAAGCGTGGTAGTGAATTGCTACTGTGGGAATAGTGATGTTTCCAAAGATTATGGCCTGTTTGTTACATACCCTTTGAGGGCTGAGGAGAACCTGACGTACGTGGCGTCCACGGCTAATGTGAGTGCTAATATAATCAGAAGGTATAATCCAGAGGCAAATTTCAGTTCAGGGAAAGGGATCATCTTTATACCGGGAAAAGGTCAGTGTTGATATTTTTCAAATGAGTAATATAGTTGATGGTCTTATGTGTTCGTTTTATTTCCTGTTAAGAGTACTAAGGTTTTATATATGTCTCTCTTTTAGAACTTTAAGGTTAAAGTCCTAGTAGTAATTTTTGTTGTTCATCTTTTAGTTTCGTGGCAAAGGCGGGAAATGCTCTTTGAAGGAAGTAGGAACCACTTTAGGAAGCAAAATGTTTTGTTTAAGGGGGAAACTGGATAAAAGTTTATCCTTTACTATAAACTGGAGTTTGTAGTCTGAATCAATGAGGATGGGTTTCGGTGTGTCTAATGTATAAACACTTAGAAGAAATGATGGAATAACTGAATTTATTATTGAAAGCATCAATGAGTTAAAATATACAAGTTATTTGTATTAGGGGATTTTTGTAAATCAAAATACTAACAGACTATCCTAAGTTCCTAACTGAAGAAGAGCTCTTAAAAGTATAGTATCTGGCTAAATAATAATCTATGTTAAAAGCTAGAAACCAGAGATAAACATAAACAACATAAGGGTAAAATAAACGACTTTTTAAGACAATAAACAACATCTAAAGATGGTGCTCCAACACACGCCCCTCAAGTTAGGCGATGTGTCACTAAGCCTAGATTGAACAAATTGCGATCTAACGGATGCTTTGTGAGAGTGTCATCAGCTAGTTGATCGGCAGCATGGACATGGATTACACGAATCCTATTCTTTTCAACATGTTTGCGCACAAAACAGGATTCCACCTCAGTATGTTTCATGCTACTATGAAAGACGAGATTCTTGCCCAAGACTCAAGTAGGTGACACCAATGTAGTCACAATAAATGGTTGGAGCTAGCCTTCCTTGTTGGAAGACGCAACTCGAGTAGTAGATTGTTCACTAGAGCATCTCAGCAAGAGCATTGGCCATAAATCTGTTGAGAAAATGATATGGATATCTCAAAAAAAAAAATATTATTATTTCCTAACGTTGGTCTTGGGACAATTTGATATAACAATTGAGTGACCTTAAATAGCCTTAATTAGCCATTACCCCTAATACAATTTCTTCTTCATGGCTAGTGTAAACAGATAACAATTGTGAGCCATTTCTTTAATACAATTTGATTGATTATGCAATTGTAACAGATACCATTAAAAGCCACTTTATTTCCATTGATTTCAATATAGACGTTGGAGGCTGCTCTTTGATCTATTCCATTTAGATGATTATTTCATCTATATAAACTCAAACCTTCTTCTTTTCTAAGCGTAGAAAAAATATACATCAAGCCAAATTCTTCCTCCCATTTTTGTGTGCTGGTTTTGTTTGAAATAAATCTTTATTAGATTCCAGGTCCTAGTTTTATACTAGAAGAGCTTGTTGAATCCTTAGGGATACACCCATACCGGGTGAAATATCCTTGAGGACAATGTCCTTGGACATGCGTCAAGCTTTCGGGAATTCCTTACAATGTTTGTGATAAAGTATTTCCATAAGATTTTCAACAAACTTAAGGATATTTCCAAATGATGATTATTATATTTTTGAGATATCAACATTATTTTTTCAACAATCCCCCACATATCTCAAAAATAGTTATAAGAGTACCAATTAATCTGGTTTTATCCAGAAATAATAAATACTCAGAGGTGGAGGTCCTATCGGTGGGATCATCAGCTTGTACCACAAATGTACTTTACAACACGCCACCTAGTAACTGTACGAGTGGGAATTAGCTCATTCTTTGCATTAGGCACCACAGTGATACCTCCTTTCTTTGGTACACATTGAACAGGACTTACCCACTTGTCATGCCGCAATCGGATACACTACCCTAGCATCTAACCACTTTATGATCTCCTTTTTCACGACCTCTTGCATGTTACTGGTTCAATCTCCGCTGATGCTCAACACTCGGCTTGCTGTCCTCCTCTAGCCGAATTTTATGCTCACAAATACCGGAAGAATACCCCGAATGTCCGCTATGGTCCATCTAATAAAGACGTCTGTACTCGCGCAAAATCTCCACTAAATGCTCAATCTGTTCCTCAGTCAATAATACTGAAATGATCACTGGCAATGTCTTGTTCGGACCAAGGAACTCATATCTCAAGTTTGCTGGGAGCTGATTAAGCTCAAGCTTTGGAGGCTCGACAATAGAAGGCTTAGCTGGTGGAGTAGTTCTATTTGCAAGATCAAGATCAAGCTTTCTTGGGTGATAAGTGTAAGAACCTCGACCCTCAAGCGCATATATAGTTTCCACGTAGCCCTCCATATCAGAAGCATCAAAATTTATCAGAACTGCAGCGAGAGCTTCTCCCAAACTTTCTTTTTCCATTTTATGTTCAACAGCATCATCAATCCTATCAAACGACTCAATAACCGAGATACTCTCATAAGCGCTTGGCAACTTCATCCCCTTGCTTGCTTGGAAAGTTATTTCTTCATCATTCACTCGGAACTTAGTTTCATCCTTTTCAAAATCCATAAGCGCTCTTCCCGTAGCAAGGAACGGTCTTCCCAAGATAATGGGAATATCTTTATCCATCGCACAATCCAGAATCACGAAATCAAGAGCAAATACGAACTTACCCACTTGCACCAACACATCATCTATGACTCCAATTGGCTTCGATATATCCGTCCGCCATCCGTAGTTGCATAGAAGTCGGTCTAGGGGTCCCCAATCCGTATTGTTTGAAAATAGCAAGGGGCATCAAGTTAATACTCGCCCATTATCACACGAGCACGGCGAATGTACGAAGCCCAATATTGCACGGAATAGTGAACGCCCCCCGGGTCTCCCTTCTTCCGAACCGTGGTGGAAGCAATAATTGAACTCACTCGATGGGTTAGATTCAGCATCTCGTTAAACGGACCTTTTCTTTGTAAGGTGTCTTTCACAAACTTAGCAAATCCGGCATCTCTTTGACAACATCTAAGAATGGAAAATTAACTGCTAACTGCTTCAACTGATCATAGAACTTTTGACACTTAGCATCATCATTCTTTTTTGCCAACCTCTGAGGAAAGGGAGGCCTTGCTTTGTACATTTGAGTCAAAGGGCGAAGAGCCCCTTTTATCGTATGTTTCCCTGTATCAGCAGCAACTTTTGGAATATCAAAGAACTTTTTCTTTACCTTGGACTTCCTCATCAATAATAGGCACTTTAACGCACCTCTTCTTCCTCGAATAGGTTCTAGATCAACCATATTCTTGTCAAGACTTGAAGTATTTTACCACTCCTTGTGCTAATAGCAAAAGTACGTTCCACTTCCCCACCATTCTTCGGGTTTGGAATAGTATCACTAGGAAGCCCTCCTTTTCTAGCAGGATGCTGTTCTCTAGAAAGATCTCGCATCTGCTATTCAAGATTCTGAATAGCTGCTGAATGAGAGACCGCCGTCTCTGAAAGCCTAGATAATGTCTTTTCAGTGTTCGTCTGACTTGCTAACACTTTCTCAAGCATTGACTCCAACCTCGAACTACCTTGATCATTAGATTGCCCTTTTGGTGGAATGTAAGGGTTGGAACTTCTGTTCCCAAAATTACCGTTGTTGTTGTTGTATCTCCCTTGGTTCGGTCCACCATAGTTATTGTTGTCATTCCCTTGGTTGTTGTTATAGTTCCCTTGATTGTATGACCCCTGCCTTGTTGGAGTCGCCAGTATCTCTGAATTGGCCCAGGAATCTCCCCCTTCGCTATGTAATCTGCATACTGAACATTCTCAACTTGCGGAGGGGGGCTCTCTTGATACGGGCCCTCATGGACTTGGTACATTCCAGGCAGCATGCCTGAGATATCTTCACAAACATTTACCTTCTTTGCTTCTTTCTCATCAAGATTCTTTGTCAGTAAAGAGAGACTGGTGGCCAATTGTGCCAATGTCTGTTGCGTTTCCTGGCTATCTTTCGCAATGTTTTGAATCAACGATGTTCCAAGTGATAGTCTATCAGAATTACTTGAATACCATTCTTGGCTATGGGTAGTCAATCGGTTAAGTATATCAGTAATAGTAGCATAGGACTTATTCATGAAACTCCCGCTGGCAGCATTATTGGCTATTGCTTGGGTCATAGGATTCAAACCTCGTAAAACTTCTCCTTCAAAATGCGTTTCCGGAAAACCATGGTTTGGACTCCTATACAAATATTCCTTGTACCTCTCCCAAGCTTCAAAAAGTTGTTCCCCATTACGTTGTTTGAATTCGTAAATCTGATCACGAATTTTAGCCCTTTTACTCGGGGGGTACTACTTCCTGAGAAAAACTCTGACCATCTCTTCCCATGTAGCAATAGAGTTCCGGGGCAGATTTGTGAACCATTTTCTTTCTTCTCCGGCTAACGAGTATTTGAAGAGTTTCAACCGAACTGCTTCTTGAGTCACACCCCGTTGGATATGCTTATAAGCACACATCCAAAAAGTTTGTTATATGTTGGTGAGGGTTATCATCGATCGCATTCGAAAGTATCCCTCTTGTTTGAGCATATGATAGAGGGAATTATCAAACTTGATAGTAGTAGCGGTCACCTCGGATGAACGATTGCGGATGCAAAGTCTTCATCCGTTCGGTTCATCAAAGAAAAAACATTCTCGACTGGAAGTTCGTTGTTGGCCATGATCACTCGGTTTACAAGGTAGCAAACGAGGTGTGTTGGAATATGACAAAGACTTTAAGAAGAGTAAACACTATTTAGTAATGTCAAAACCGTATTTCCCCAAGAAACGGCGCCAAAATTTGATACGCTCAAATTACACCTATTAATGGTATAACGCGGACGTTGTCAAATATAGTAACCCAACGACGTTAGGGTCGAATCCCACAGAGAATATGGTGTGAAAAGTTTACTAAACAAGTATTATACTAATCTTGCTGTCCTGGTGTATTCCAGAAAAGGGTTTTATAATTGATTTGGTTTGTGGACTAATTTAAAGTGACGGAAATTTAAAGTTGTAAATATATGGGTAAAAAGAACCAAGGTTGTGTCCCCGTCAGATAAAGTGTATGATCATGGGTTTCGATCTTGATGTACTTCTAATGGACTGTTTGTATGAATGCACTTAACCTGTATATGAATCTAAACTGTTTAAAATAATAAAAGATTATTTCTTTCTATGCTTTTTCCAAAAATAAGAAAGTATGCATGAAGAACGATTAATTATGCAAGTAAATTCCTCTTATTCCTAAGTGAATTTATTAAACAAGGTTTAAAGCCCTGAGTTCTTGTTATTTGTTCTTACCTAACCCTAGCTATTTTCCCAAATAAACTAAAGTTTATGGCGTGAGCTAATGTTTGCAACCACTAACTATATGATGAATACGAAGAACAAATAAACCCTAACAATCCATTATGCGTATATCTTTCACGATCCTCAATCACAAAACACCCATCCTTGGGTTCACAACCTTAGTAAAGGTGTTTAGCTACTCATGGCAATAAGAGAACAATAAAAGATTGAAGATTGCATAATTGAATTATTGTATTGAACTTATGAATAAAACTTGAAAGTAATGAATGTAATTGTCTGGAAGTCTTCAAAAGCAAGAATAACTCAAAAGTAATTACTACCAGTCTAAAACTCCATATGTCTAAAAAATAAAACCTAAACAGGTATTTATACAAGTTAAAACTCTAATAATCAATCCCCGGGCCCGTTCCATCTCGGCTAGCACTTCGACGGTTCGTCTTTGCACTTCGACGGTCGTCGACATGCTCGATGACCAACTCGATGATCTGAGTACACTTTTATCACCCTACAGGAATTCCACCGTCGAAGCACTTCGACGGAAGTCGACGATCTGAGTATGCTCTGATGTTTTTGTTACTTCGCAGGAACTTTTTGACGAGGCGATTTGACGGGCCGTAGAGCATGTTGACGGTCCGTCTTTATGCTTATCAGAACAGATTGCCTATTTTCCTCATTTTTTCGCTTTCCGAGCATTCTAACTTCAAAATACCTGCACAACATATAAAACACATCAAACTACCACGAACTTGCTCGAAAACAAGTAAAACTTAGAGTTAAAGAGCATTAGATGTGCCAAAATCTCGGCACATCATTGACGACAAAGAATATGTCCAGCTTGGTGAAAGAGAGATATAATAGTTTTTCAAGTACTCAATGATAGCGAATGGTATTTGTCAACTTGGCTCCATCACTATGTTTGACCACTTTAGATGCACTCATAGGTGTTTTGGCACTTTTGCAATGAGATATTCGTTAGTCACATAGGATTTCATTGACATAGTTGGCTTGCATGAGAACAAATCTATTAGAACTCCAAATAACTTCAACACCCAAGAAAAAGGTTAGATTCCTCAACTCATCAATCAAAAAAACAGAGTGGTTAGGGAAGAAATAGCCTAATTCACACTAGTAGGGTCGCTGCCATGACGATGATGTCCTCGACGTAGACCAGAAGATACATAATGTTACTAAGGCCATGTAGGATAAAAAGAGAGCTGTCAGATTCAATCTTGATAAAACGCATGGAGAGCAAGGGACTCTTGAGGGTAGTGTACCAGGACTGAGGTGTTTGTTCCTGGTCATAAATGGCTTTGCACAACTTACAAATGCAAGAAACATTTGTAAAGCCCGAAGGCTGCAACATGTACACTTCCTCGTCAAGGTCACCTTGAAGAAAGACATTTTTGACGTTGAGTTTGTAGAGATGCTTGTTGAAGCGAAGTGCAATAGACAATATGACACGAACAATTATGGGTTTAACCATTGAACTAAAAGTCGAGTGGAGTCAACCCCCGCCTTTGCAACAACGGTGGTTTGCCATTATTTTTAAGTTTTTCCAAGAGATAATATCTCAGATGGTCACTCAACTATGGGTGTTTCACTCAGAAAGTCACTCAACTTTGTTTTCTGACCAGAAAGTCACTCAACTATTAGTGTTTTACTCACAAAGTCACTCAACCTATTTAAGTGATTTTTTAGTTACATTTTGTTGATTTTTATTTAAAGCCAAAATTATAAGAAATAAACAAGTACCCATTTTATTAATTTACTGCAGTTAAATTGGAGTGATTAGACAATAAGGAAAAAAAGTATCTTGGATAGTCTAAATGAACTTAAGTTTTTCACCGCCAAAAAGTGTAATTATGTTAACCAATAACAAGAAAATAGTTCTTCCAGTTTCCCTTGTGGTTTTAGTCTATGCTACGATAACTATCAAAATTTGTACACATAATTCAGTGTTGAATATTTGAGTTTGTAGTCCTCAACTGGGAAAAATGGTTTTATAGTCCTTGACAAACTTGTTTTTAGTTTTGTGTCTGTTTTATAAGAAATCTTCATTTTTACACAAAAAAAACCAAAAAGGTCATTTTCTTCTAATTTGCCTATATTCCAGAGGTATAATCCTTGCCTTGCTCTATATAGCTGATTTGATACAATTTAAAGAGCTCTATCCCACTAAGCACTCTTTCATGAGCTAAATTGTTCTTGCTAGCTCTTATTTTGTGCATTTTCCAGTTAGTTCTTGGGAGTGCCTTTTATGTTCTACCTAAGTGCTAAAATAGGTCTTTGTCATGTCTGCAACATATCTTATATTTAGCCGTTTTAAAATTAACTTCGGGCTTACAAGAAGACTGAAGTAGAAATGTCCATGTCTGCAACATATTTTATATTTAGCCGTTTTAAAATTAACTTCAGGCTTACAAGAAGACTGAAGTAGAAAATCTAATTACGTGTGAAGACATAACGATATTGCTTGTGTAATTCAAACTTCAGACACATTTAGGTCTGAAATAAGCTTGATCCCTAACTTCAGCCGTATATTTAAAATTTGAACTACCAAATCTAAATTTTAACTCTTACATCTGATATTGGAATTTAGTTTGAAGGAAATTCAACTTCATACAACTTCGTACCTGCATTAAGGTATGAAGTTAGGCTCTACAAAACCTAACTTCATACATTCATTTTCGAAGTTAGCAATTATATCAATCTATGTCATGATACTATATATCATAATGTTTTTGTCACACCCTGATTTTACTAGGGTGTGATGGGCACCCGACCCCATGCTCGGAGCCGAGCGGACCCGCGGACTTTTATTACAGACATAACTCCTGAGACTCCTAATCAAACACAAATGACAATTTCGAAAATGGTTTTCGGGACATACTTTTTTTTCGTAATTTTCAAATCAAACAGAATCTAAAATACATGGAATTTATTACATAATACAGAACGACATATCGGCTGATGGAGCCGGATACAAAACTGATGTGCTGAACCCACGACTCTGTCTGCAAAGTCTCTAACAGATAACCGTAACATATAGATACACACTTTGACTCGGCAAAGACTCCGGGAGCAAAAGGAGCTTGCCAATGCCGCCGAACATCTTCTATACTTGTCTTCTAGTCACCTGGTGTACCTGCGCGTCATGAAACGCAGCCCCCGAAGAACAGGGGGTCGAGACGGAATATGTACTGAGTATGTAAAGCATAAAATACGATAAACGTAATCATAACCGAACAGAGGATACAGAACATAAATGCAATGACCGAGTATCGTAAACGCTTACTCATAAAACAAAGGCAAATGCATAACAGAAAATATGCCATAGCCGGCCCCATTATGGGACTCGGTAAAACGAAAGTGGTCGCCCCCGACACTGGCGCCACAACATATCGGAACATATCAGAATGTGCACATATCATAGCATATCAGATGGCCATATCATATCATGTCATATCAAAGTGTACATGGCACAACATACTCCACAACCCATGTACATGTATACCTGCCCCCTCACACCGAGGCACGGCGAACAATGCGGTGGAAGACGCTTGATAACATATCCCGGCCCGGCTCGGTGAAGGAAGCATTGAGGCATCCACGAGTGGAGTAGTGAGAAACTAAATGCAATATAAAATGTACAACATATACAGAGATCGGACGGAATAATCAGACGACATATCATGAAAAAGGGTCCGGACGAGGCATAGCACATACCTTTTGAAGGCCGCGGAGGATTCTTATCAAAATAGAACTTCTGGGGTCATTTGTATATATCAAAATATAAAACTTATACAGAACTCGATAGCATAACTTAGATAACAAATCATACGAAGGAAATTGTACGATGATCAAAGTGTATGACTTTCGGATGTCACGACGGATTAAGTCAAAAATAATCCTTCTAGAATCGTTCCCATTTTTTGAATATAGTGTGAGACTTTTTAAAATAATTAAAACGGCTATCATCAAGTAGTTAGAAAAGTAACCCAAAAGTTTTCCTTTACATTTTACTCAGAACCAAGTCAAATAAAATAATACGGGAAAAACTCGGGAATAGTGGGCCCACCTCGGGTCAAATGAGGTGGCGTACACATAACACGTACTTTAGTGTTCAAAATATCACTTATAAGAGTTTTAGGATGGTCGGATTCAATTTACACAAAATCTAGATATTTAAACAGTTTTTCCAACTGTTTACAAATTACTTAATTCAATTTTACTGAATGGAAAAGGGGTGAATTTGGACGTAGATTCCCAAGAGTAGAGTCGTCCCCGAGATCCGAATTCAAACCTACCACATCTAGGACATGCCAGAGGAAGGAAGGGTGGAGCCTTACATACCTTTCTTGCCTTTTATGCTCGCCAACATTCAATTCCCGTTTCGTCCAAAACCTACAAATGGTCATGTTTACCAATTGACAATTGTAAGGCTTTTAGCATTCGAATCTTTAACTCACTAATTGTCTATAAAAATTTGGGCAGCATCTCCCCTATATATATAACATCCCCGAGATTCAAACTCGGCCAAAACAACAACAACCATACCAACAACAATATAAACAACATCAACAATCGACTAGAAACGCATTCTAGCGCAAATAGTCTTATTTTCCAAATAATGCAACAACTCCAAATCCAACTTTACACTTATAAATCAATATCCATATTTTCATGTTCACATACTAATTCAAAATCATTCAAACATAAACCAAGAGCATTCCAAGCTATATATCCAATATTCAACAATTCCATCAATTTCCATATTCAATCCAAAATTCTCATATATGCAACGAAACCATTCCAACGCATTTTCTACTTACTAATTCATCTCCAACAACAACAATCTACACTTTATCAACTTCATTATCTTAATATCATAAAATCGCATTAATATGACATAATTCTCTACATTTCATTTTCATGCCAACTTACCCCATATATGCTTCATTTACATTGTAATGATCACAACAACACAACTAACATGTTACTCAAAATGAATCCATCACCATTCCATCCACATATAGGCCACGGCCAACATGCAAATCTCCAATTTCATCCCATTTTCATTCAACTTTCATTTTCAATACAATTTCCATAATAACCACAACTAGAATGCAACATAAAATTCAACTCATCTCAACTATACCACACACACCCATGCACGGCCACATGCATATATTCATATCCACTTTGCAAACTTCCATATTTTCATAGATTCTACTCATATCCATAAACTACAACCCAAACAAACCTTCATAACATAAATAGAAGGGATGAATTCTTACCTTTTCCTTCCAACTTCTTCACTTAACTCAAGTGTGAGATTGATGAAACCAATGCTCAATCTTCCAAAACAACTACACCAAGTTGTAAAGGGACCTTGAATTAGTAGGAATATAACAAGAAAATAATTTTTGGATCAATTTTTCAAAGGGGTAAAATAGGGGGGTGTTGGCCGAACACCCCTTCTCTTCTTGTTCTTGTTCTTGTTTTTCTCCTTCTATTCTTTCTCTTGAACCTTCCATATGTTAAGTGATAATTATATAGTCCAACTTATTAATTCATCACATGGATGAATTATGGTGGGCTTGGATCCTCCTAATGGGCCATGGCCGGCCACCCTATACATTGGGCCTTGGCTTGTTGTTTTTTTTTTTTTTTGTAAATTCTCTAAGCCCAATTATTTTGTCCATATTTTTGCTAATTCATGAAACCAATTTTTTTAAAATTCCAATTTTGCCCTTAGTCTTTCCCAATATTTCCACATCTAAATTTTCCATAACCAACTTATGAACCAAACAAGATCAATACCTTACATTGTCCTCAACTTGTCTCAATTATCCCAAGGTATCCAAAGGTGTAAGATACGGGTTATAACAGTTTTTTCTCTTAAATTTATTCCTTTCGATACAATGATTTTGTTGTTCATTTGAAGGTCAAACAAAATTGATTGTAGTGAGAGGCAAAGTATGAAACAACAATCAATACCAAGTAAAAAACTGTATTAGTCTTCATCATAGTGACAAAGAATATTTAGACTTCACCAAGAAAAATAACTATTTCACCAATTAAATTTTGTTTAGTTCATCTTATAAAACCAAAAAACTATGTTAACTTCACATTCAAGATAGTCGAAATCAATCATGGACAAGTAAAATATGCAACAGTATCAAGGAAAATGTGTTTTTTCATTTTAAATTTTATATATCAATGATATAAATAATAATTATATAATAATGAGTGATTAACTAAAAGATAATTGTATGTAAGTTTATTTAATACTATTATTTGGTAACCTAAAACAAATAGTAAATAACCTGTTATGACAAATTAAATTATATTACTAATATAAAGAATTTATTATACTGTCAAATTAAATTATAGTACTAATATAAAAAATTTATTATACTGTCAGGGCATAGATATTAAATTATTTTTTTGCCTCGTGTGCACCAAACGTAAACTAAAGGGCAGACAAATAGCCTAAAAAATTAGGCAAAGAGGACTTTTAATGAGGTTGAATCAGACATTTTCCATTTTGCGAATAAGTCGAACATGGGAATTGAAAAGGCAACATCAAGACTCATCAAACTGAAAATTCAAATTAGGGGACTTCGAAAAGTAGTTCTTCAAATGACAAATAAATACAAGGACTTGACAATGGTATAAGGAAAACGGCTAATTAAGAGACTTATTCTTGATTCTTTTCTACTTTAATTTCTATATATTCTTAAAATCTTTTTTTAAAAGTTAGATAGACTAAAGTAACCTGTGTGCTTTTTGATTTGGAGAAATGAAAACAAAATCAATATGACACCATTCAAGATATTTAGCGGTTGGATTTTGTAAATTAAATGAACAGTAGCTCAGTAAAAACTACCCAATAAAAGAAGAGATATTGCAGTTTAAACATTTGTACCGACTTATTTCAATTGAGTACCCGAACACATGATAAAGTATATGTATTTCTATTATAAATTTTCATTCAAATTTTGGAAAAGCTTTTACGCATGATCTCAAACCCCTATCACGTAGATAAGGCATATATCAACCTCATTGGAATAAACCTAAGGTTTTACGGCTTATTGAGGCTAATGCGTATAATCAAGGAAAATGACATATTTTAAGTTGTTAACTTATCTACGTAAAAGGTTCTCGAAAATACACACAAAAGCTTTTTAAAATTTGAGCCTAAAGTAATTGATATGAACACTTTATCATGTGTTCAGGAGCTCAATCGAAAAAGACTGCAATTCGAGTGTCTTAATAAAATTTATGACAAATTTAAAAGGTTATCGATATATTGTGTCTTCACGATATATAGGTAAATTTATTAGAATAATACGATGGGATTTATATTTGATTTTTTTAAAAGAGTTATTTCATAAGATTTTTTTAAAAGAGTTATTTCATAAGTTACCAGAATAATTATCCAAAGGAGATTAAAGACAAACATAAAGAACAAGATTTGATGATCTCAGAACAAGATTTGATGATCTCAGCTGGCAGACTTCTCAAACCAATAGTCCCATGTCAAGAGTAGAAAAGGATTAATAGAAGTGAATGTTATAAAGTTGATTTTTGAGCAAGTTATACCCTCTGCTTGTTTGTTTTTGTCATTATTTCTTAGGTTCTTTCGAAGCCATAGGATACTGTTTCTTATAGTACTAGCTAAATTTAACAATTTGTGAAGAATTCATTCTAATCACTACCGTTTTATACGAAAATATTCAATTGGATTGATAGATACCTATGATTAGTTGATTACTATTTTATTTTCTTGGAAAAATAATTTTAATTATCAGTAAAGTTATCTTAATTTCACGAGCCTTTTATTGTCAGGGGAGCAAATCGAACTAAAAAATTCACATTAGGTTTAATGATAATTAAAATCGAACGGATGACTTTCACCACGTCAAGATGACACTCTACGCTGGATTATATTCCTTACCTGCCCAATGAGTAATAGAACTGGCTAATTTTAGTTTCCTTGTGCAAATTCATGTGGAAAAAAAAATCGAACACGCAGAGATCAATACATTATCATTAGTGTAAATTCAAGCATAGATATGCTCTATTCCGAGTGCCTTTAACTTGCTAAAAACTAGAATGGACTATAAAGTTAATAAAGATTGTGATTCACCTTTTTTGTATTAAAAAGATTCAAAAATCAAATTACTTAAACCAAAAAAATCATTTTTGCTCAAATGAGATATCTGAAGATAACGAAAACTATAGTTAGTACTCCTTCAGTCTCATATTAGTTGTCATGTTTAGTTTCTTGAGAGTTAATTTAACTAATCTTCAAACTTAGATTGGATTAGTTTAATTTAATATTTCAAAATTACACTTAGTATATTCAAAAACTATATGAAAAGTATTATAATAAGTTGCAGTTTTTTCTAATCAGTATAATGAAGAAAAAATATATCTTAAAAATGTTGATTAAAATTCATATAATTTAACTCTAAAAATTGAGATATGATAAGTATTTTGGTACAGAAAAAGTAATACTAATAGAATTTGACTTTGATCAAGACCCACCAATGACTTAAATTCAAATATCTATCTATCTACTTGTTGACAATTGCCCACATAAACGCTACTGACGGCTGCTATAGGAATTAGAATTGTAAACAAAAAAAAAGAAAGAAAAGAAAACAAGTGGCCATCGGGAAGAAGATATATTCAACAGCCGAAAAAACACGGCTTTTCTTTAACTCCCTGACAGCTGCGCTGACGACACAATTCTTTTTCATTGTTTTTTATTCCATATTAAATACCATCCAAATCGAAAATAATGATACTTTAATACAATCTGGAATGTTAACAACAAACCAATTCAATCATTCATTATTTTAGTAATTTTTCAATCAAACTTCATCAAAACCCAGTCAACGCCTTCCTACAAAGACCCAGCTAAGTTTCACAAACCCATTTCAGAAATCTTCATGGTTTTTGAAACATGTTTGAATCCAGACCAAGAATTGTGTTAAGCTTCCTAGTCCTGGTTTACTTATCCTCAGTTCCATTACCAGTTGAGTCCCAATGCAAGAAAGGTTGTGATTTAGCTTTAGGTTCATTCTATGTATGGAGGGGTTCAAATCTCACTTTAATCTCACAGATGTTCTCCACCAGTATACCTGATATTGTAGCTTACAACAACAAGGTCAATATCCCTAATCAGGATAGTGTCATAGCTGGGACAAGAATTAACATACCCTTCAGTTGTGATTGCTTGGACAACGACGTATTGGGACATTCTTTTCCGTACAAGGTTAAACCCCGCGATACTTATGGTCTGATCGCGAGGAACTACTCCGATGTTACGACTGTGGATTTGTTGAAGAGGTTTAATAGCTATCCTGAGAATAATATCCCTGATAATGTGAACTTAAGCGTGGTAGTGAATTGCTACTGTGGGAATAGTGATGTTTCCAAAGATTATGGCCTGTTTGTTACATACCCTTTGAGGGCTGAGGAGAACCTGACGTACGTGGCGTCAACGGCTAATGTGAGTGCTAATATAATCAGAAGGTATAATCCAGAGGCAAATTTCAGTTCAGGAAAAGGGATCATCTTTATACCGGGAAAAGGTCAGTGTTGATATTTTTCAGATGACGGTCTTTTTGAATTATGTGTTTGTTTTATTTCCTGTTTGAGTACAAAGTTTTATGCCTCTGCTTTAGAACTTTAAGGTTAAAGTCCTAGGAGTAGTAATTTTTGTTCATGCTTTAGTTTGGTGGCAAAAGGGGCAAAATGCTCATTGAAGGAAGGAAGCAGGAACTTTTTTAGGAAACAGGAACCATTTTAGGAAGCAAAGTGTTTTGTTTAAGGGTGACATTGGTTAGAGTTTATTCTTTACTATGAACTGGAGATTGTAGTCTGAATGGATAGAATCAACGAGGATGGGTTTTGATGTGTCTAATGTATAAACACTTGGAAGAAGTGATGGAAAAATTGTACTATCTATTATTGAAAGCCCCAGTTAGTTTAAATACAAGGTATTCCTAAGAAGATCCTAAAGTATATCTAGATAATAATCTATGCCAAAATATAGAAACAAGAGATAATCATAAATAACATAAGGGACAGACATAAACGATTTCTAAAGACAATATCATTAAACGACATCTAAAGATGGTGCTCCAATACGCCGCCCTCAAGTTAGGCGTGTGTCACTAAGCCTAACTCGAACAAATTGAGGTCGAAAGCAGGCTAGGCCAGTGCTTTTATGAGAGTATCAGCTAGTTAATTGATTGATAACATGGACACGAAAAACACGAACTTTATTATGTTCAACATGCTTGCACACAAAATGGAAGTCCATCTCAACATGTTTCATGCGACTGCGAAAGACGGAATTCTTGCTCAAGTAGGTGACAACAATGTTGTCACATTAGATGGTTAGAACTTTCCTTGCTGGAAGACGCAATCCAAGTAGTAGATTGTTCATCCAGAGCATCTTAGCAAGAGCATTGGCCACGACTCTATATTCAACATTTGTTGAAAGCGAGCTAGAATCTTCTATTTTTTAGAGGACAAACTAATGGTGTTTTCTCGAAGAAACAATATATACATTGAGGTAGAGATCGCTGAGATCACTAGCCCAGTCAGCACCAAAATACATTTGGAGATTGAAATCAACATCGGGGGACATACGGATGCCAAATTGACTTGTACCAGAGGTACTGAGAACTCTTTTGTCAGCTTTCAGCTGAAGCTCAGATGGAGCTTGCATAAACTGAGAGAGTTTGTTGACAGCGTAGGATATGTCCGGCCTGGTGAAGGAGAGATATTGCAGTTTGCCTAGTACTTGACGATAGTAAGTGGTTTTTGTCAGCTTGGCTGCATCATCACCTTTGAGCACCTCAGATGCACTCATATGTGTTTCTGACACTTCTGCAATCGTCACTTAGGATTTCCATTGACATAGTTGGCTTGCGAGAGAACAAAATCCATGAGAATGGATTAGTGGTTTTATGGCTAGTTGAGGCTAATGCGTATGATCAAGGGAAATGACATATTTTAAGTGGTTAACTCATATATGTAATAAGCGCCAGAGAATACGCGCAAAATCTTTTCAAAAATCTGAGCCAGAAGTGTCTAATATAAATACTTTATCATGTGTTCATGTACTAAGTCAAAACAAATTGTACGTAATTTGAGTATCTAAATAAAATTTACTAATAAATTTAAGAGGTTATCGATATATTCCGCCTTCAGGTAAATTTATCAGAGTGATGGGATGTATATTTGATTGTTTAAAAAGAGTTCTTTCATAAGTTGCCAGAATTATTATCCAACTGAGAATTCAAGGCAAACATAAAGAACAAGATTTGCACTGTCAGCTGGCAGACTTCTCATGCCACCAGTCACATGTCAGGAGTAGAAAAGGGATTAATAAAAGTGATGCTATAAAGTAGATTTTTGAGTAAGTTATTTATACCCTTTTTCTTGTTTATTTTTTGTCATTATTTCTTTGGTTCTTTCGAAGCCATATGATACTACTTTCTTATGCTAGTAGTTAACTGTGACATATTATAAAACGTCCGTGATGAATCCACTCTAATCACTACAGTGTTTATAAGAAAAAATTCAATTAGATTGGTAAGATATGTATGATTAGTTGATTACTATTCATTCTTTTAGCAAAACGACCCTAATTGCCTAGTAAAGTTATCTCAATTTCACAGTCACATTGAATGATGGTGGTGCATATAACAAATTCAACTAGAAAAATCATATTGAGTATAATATAACTAAATTCGAACTAATGATTTTTACCGCCTTAACTTGACATTCTATGTTGGGTCACATTCCTAATTCCTCACTTAAGGAGAAATAGAACTGGTTAATTCTAGTTTTCTGTGCAAATTTATGAGAAAAAAATCGAAGTAGAAAGAGCCAAATACATAATTATCCGTGTTAATTCGAGCAGAGATATGCTTTGTTCCTGATACCTTGACTTTCTAAAGACTAGAATGGACTATGAAATTAGTAATAACAAGCATTGCAATTTGATATCTACTCTAGTATGATCTTTTGTCTAAGAAAAGATAATTCACTCAAACAAATTTCTTAATTGAAAAAAAAGATATTTGCTCAAATAAAGTATAAGAAAATACCAAAAACTATACTCCTTCCATCCCAATTTATAAGACAATCTTTGCTTTATAGTCAGCCAAAAAAAAAAAAAAAAGAGCACACATTTCTGTATATAGCAACAATTCAAAAAAATTTAAATTTACCTTCTTATCCTTAATAAATGATTTATAACCATACAAATTTCTATAATTTATTTTAGACTATAAATTTTAAAATTGTTCATTTATTTTAAATTTGTATCCAGTTAAACGCTGTATAAGAAATGGGATCGAGGGAATAGTAAATAAACTACTGTAGTTGAATTCGACTTTGGCAAACTGGAAGCATAAAAGGCTTCAATTAAATTTCTATCGACCTAACGGTTGAGGATTGCCGACATTACAAATACTACAAACATAATGCCGCCATAGATGACTGTCTTCAAAAGCTGTAAGAACACGGCTTTCATTAAACTCCCTGACAGGTTCGCTGACGACACAATTCTTTCATTGTTTTGTCCCCATAAATATATTAATATCATATAATTGAAATAATGTACTACTGTTGTGTTAACAACAAACCAATTCAATTATTCCTTCATTATTTTACTAATTTTCAATCCTAACTTTATCATAACTCAGTCAACTCCTTCCTCGAAAACCCAACTAAAAACTTCCCAAAATACATTCTTGAATCAATTTCCCACATACCCATTTCACAAATTTTCATAGTTTTTCATCATTAAGCACAGTTTCTTCAAGAACAAGAAGTGTGTTAAGAAAATTTCCCAAAATACCTTCTTGACTCAATTTCCCACATACCCTTTGTCAAATTTTCATAGTTTCTTCATAAAACATGTTTGAATCAAGACCAAGAAGTGTTTTAAGCTTAGGGGTTTTCTTTATACTAGTTTACTTATCTTCAGTTCCATTACCAGTTGAGTCCAAATGCAAGAAAGGGTGTGATTTAGCTTTAGCTTCATTCTATGTTTGGAGAGGTTCAAATCTCACTTTAATCTCACAATTGTTCTCCACAAGTATACCTGAAATTGTAGCTTACAACAACAAGGACAATATCCCTAATCAGGATAGTGTCATAGCTGGGACAAGAATTAACATACCCTTTCGTTGTGATTGCTTGGATGGGGAGGTATTGGCCCATTCTTTTCCATACAAGGTTAAACCTGGTGATTTTTATGATCGAATCGCGTTTAATTACTCAGATTTGACGACTGTGGATATGTTGAAGAGGTTTAATAAGTATCCGGAGGATGATATCCCGGATACAGGGACCTTAAATGTGACAGTGAGTTGCTTCTGTGGGGATAGTGGTGTTTCTAAAGATTATGGGCTGTTTGTTACATACCCTGTGCGGGCGGAGGATAACATGACGTCGGTGGCTTCAGCGGCCAATGTGAGTGAAGATATAATCCGAAGGTATAATCCAGGGGCGGATTCCAAATTAGATATCGGGTCAGGAATCATCTATATACCGGGAAGAGGTTGGTCTTTATATGTTTGTTTTATTTCTGTTACCAAGTTTTATGCCTCTGATTTAGAACTTTAAGGTGAAAGTCCTAGTGCTTTTTGTTTGTTCATGTTTTAGTTTCGTGGCAAAAGGGGGAAAATGCTCTTTCAAGGAAGGAATTAGGAACTAATTTAGGAAGCAAAATGTTTTGATTAAGGGTGACATTGGCTTAAAGTTTATTGTTTACTATAAACTGGAGTTTGTAGTACAATGGATGGAGTCAATGAGGATTGCACCTCAAGGAATTTTGATGCTGGGCTCGTGCCCAACTTCGTCAAAATATCTTAATTTTATGGCGTTACGCCGACACCCGAATGTGATGAAAAATGAGCAAGGGATTCCAGCACATCGCCGCCTGGGTGTGAGGTAGTATGAGCAAGGGTTCCCGCATCATGGATGGGTGCAATATAAAGAAGTTAGTTCCGCTACATCAACGCAAGGATGTGGTGCAAAACGTGAAAGGGTTTCCACGTTATGGATGAGTATGGGCAAAGAAGCAAGTTCCGCCACACGGTGCCCGGATGTGGTGCAAAATAAGAAAGGGTTCTCGGATCATGGACGGGCGAGGGAAGAAATGCCAGTCCTAGAGAGTCGGATTTAGATTGGTAGCTGGAACATAGGAACATTAATAGGGAAGTTGATAGAATTAGTGGATACTCTAAAAAGGAGGGGAGTTGATATTGCATGCCTTCGGGAAACTGAATGGACAGGACAAAAGGCTAGAGATATAGGTAACACAAGTTATAAATTATGGTATTATGAGATAGATAAAAATAGGAATGGAGTGGGAATTATTGTAGAACTGGGACTTAAAAATAGGAATGGAGTAGAAATTATTGTAGAACCGGGACGTAAAGATAAGGTTGTCGAGGTAATACGAGCTGGGGATAGGATTATTGCAGTATGGCTTCTTTGGGGGAAGGAGACAATCAATGTCATCAGTGCTTATGCTCTGCAAATAGGATATTGCAGGAGCTAAAGCTAAATTTTGGGAGGATAGGGATAACTTGGTTCAAGATATTCCAGGAGATCAACAAATCTTTATAGGGGGGAGATCTAAATGGCCATGTAAGTAAAGATAGCGACGACTTTGAACAAGTACATGGGGGTTATGGTTATGGTACTAGGAATGACGAAAGGATGGTACTAGGCTCTATCAAAATTCACTTTTATTTATGATTTAGTTGTAACTAACACATTTTTAAGAAGAGGGATTTTCACCTAATTACTTATAAGAGTGGGGATAATTATAGTCAAATAGACTTTATCCTTACAAGAAGACGAGATAAAAGTACATGCAAGGACATTAAGGTTATTCCAGGAGAAGTGATGACCTCCCAACAAAGGTTACTAGTCTTAGATATAAAGTTTAGGAGTAGAGAGAGAGAGGTGATGACTATCAAACAACTGTAAATTAGGCGGTGGACATTAAGGGGTGTTAAGGAGTTAGCATTTCAAGAAAAACTTGGGGAGAATGGAGCTTGGGACTTGGATGTAGACGTAGACATCCTATGGAAGGAAATGTTAGGTTGCATTAAAAAAGTAGCAACTGAAGTGTTAGGTGTGTCAAAGGTGTAGGTACTTGACCACAGGAATCTTGATGGTGGAATGAGGAGGTACAAAAAGTTATTAACGCTGAAAGAGAGTGTTATAGGAAGTTGCCAAAGGAGAGGACAAAAAAGCTTTTGAAGAATACAAAAGAGATAAGAAGGTTATTAGTAAAGTTTGGGGTAAGCTTTAGATGACTTGTATCAAAAGGCAGGGACACGAGAAGGATAGAAAGAAATGTTTAAACTAGCACGACTAAGAGAGAAAAAGGGTAAGGATTTAAACCAAGTAAAGTGTATTAAGGATGATTCTCAACAAGTGTTGAGATGAGATAATTAGATTAAGGAGAGGTGGAGAGACTACTTTGATCAATTGTTCACCTCGAACTAAGAGAATACCCTTTTATAACCTCCACACATCTCTGAATGATGAAAACTTTAGCTACACTCCTAGAATTAGGCCGACTGAGGTAAAGGATGCCATGAAAAATAGTGGGGATTCATAAAGCTTGTGGTCCTGATAGTATCCCTATAGAGGTTTGGAAGTGTATCGGATATGTTAGAGTAGAATAGCTCAGCAGGCTATTCAATACTATACTAAAAAGTAGTAAGATGCCCAATGAGTGAAGAAAGCATATCCTGATTCCGATTTATAAGAACAAAGGAGATATTCAAAGTTGTGCAAACTATCGTGACATTGAACTAATGAGTCATACGATGAAATTCTGGGAAAGAGTGATAGAGCGTAGACTTAGCAACACGACAATAGTGAAAGAGAAACAGTTTGGATTTATGCCTAGTAGACTGTAGATCTACCACAGAGGCTCTTGCTAAGAAGATTGATGGAAATCTACACATGGTGTTTATTGATCTAGAGAAAATACATGATAAGAGTACCATATTAAATAGATAAATGTCATAAAGGACATGCATAAAGAGTCTGCCACTAGCGTGAAAACAATAATAGGGGATATAGATGTGTTTCCTGTAACAGTGGGTTTACACCAGAGCTTGACATTGAGCCCTTACTTCTTTACACTAGTTATGGACGAGCTAACCTACATAATACAAGATGAGGTCCCATGATATATGCTATTTGCCGATGATATTGTGTTAACTGACGAAACTAGCGAGAGTGTAAACCAAATGCTTGAACTATGGAGAAGCTCTTTAGAGAGAAAGGGTTTTAGGATAAGCAGAAGTAAGATTGAATACATGCATTGCAGGTTTAGTCTGAGAAGAGAGAAAGTGTGATGAGTCATGAGACTAGATGGGATTGCAGTGCCCAAATGCAAACAATTTAGAATCTAGGCTCGTCGTTTCAAGATAAAAATGCCTACCAAAGTGAAAGGTAAGTTCCTTAGAACAACTATAAGACTGGCTATGTTATATGGTAGTGAATGTTGGCCTGCTAAAGTCCTACATATCCATAAGATGAGTGTTGCAGAGATGCGAATGATAAGATGGATGTGCGATCATACCAGATTATATAAGACTAGAAATAATCACATTCACCAGAAGGTACAAGTAGCACACAGTGAGGATAAATGCGAGAAGATCACTTGAGATGGGTTAGGCGTGTTCTGCGACCTACAGATGCACCGGTCCATAGTTGTGAGGCTATGGTAAGTGAGGGTGTTAAAAGGGAACGGGGTAGACCTAAAATCATATGGGAGGAAGTTGTCTCGAAAGTCCTACACATGCTTGGTATCAATGTAGACTTGGCTAAGATAAGGCACAATAGAAAAAGAATGATCCATATATTCCCTCCGGATCAAAAGGAGTGTCCACTTAGCCGCACACCCCTTAAGAAAATACTAACTCCTAAAATAAATAGGTAATTTGACTAAACTGCCCCTAATTAAATAGGTATTGGGATTTTATCATGTAGCACTTTATAGGCAAATCTAGAAAAATAAGGTTAATTCTTTCTTGATTTGATAAGTGGACACTCTTTTTGCCCCAAGAAATAAAAAAAAAAAAAAGCTAAGTGGACACTCTTTTGATCCGGAGGGAGTAGGTGATAACTACTAGTTGAGATAGGTTTTAGACTTGTTAGGGAACTTCTAATATTATTATTATTACAACAACAACAATAACATACCCAGTGTAATCCCACATAGTGGGGTCTGGGGAGGGTAGAGTGTACGCAGATCTTACCTCTACCTTGGCAGGTCAATATTATTATTATTATTAATAATTTTTTAACTCATTTTTCATTTTTATTTTAACTAGTATGATGATGATATGATATGAGCTTAATTAAATGAAGAAATGAGGATTCATGTAGCTGACCTCAACTTGTTTTGGGACTGAGGTGTAATTGTTGTTGTTGAACCCTTTTCATTCCTTTCTTTTTGGCGTGATGCACAGTATATTAGTGACCAATTGAACTTCAGCATTGTCATCTATCTTGGTTCTAAAGTTGTTCCTACATCCATGGACTAAAGAGGTTCAAAGTTCACGACCAACTCTAGTAGTGCTGCACTGCTCGTAGGTGAAAAATTTGACGGTTCTTCAAGCATAATAATCTTGTGTAAAACTCCTATGATTTAGAAAATGCTTTTGATTAGCAAAATTCTAGCTATACCAGCTGAGTTTATCACTGGGCTCCGTAATGGCAACAACAGGCCAGTATTCACAAATAGCAGAAGCACAACTGAGTGACTGTTGCTTGGCTTCTTTGAGCTCTTCAATCTGCATCCCGGGATCATTTCTTCACACTGCAGATATTTATAACATGGAATGCAAATGTCGAAGATTAAGAGTTTCATTTACCCTCGAAGAGAATTAGATGAAATAAATGTAGAATAATCTTATAAAAAAATGATCTTTAATTTTGTCATTGATAGTAAAATATCTAGAGGTATACCCTTTTGGAAACACAAACAAAGCCCTTCAAGTATTTTTCAGAACTGCTTTGGTTGTCTGAAGATCAAACAGTAAGTGCTTCACAAAAAGAAACACTTTAAGAGCAGAGTTTTGCTTTTGAGGATCTTTACTGTCCATAATGGCTACAGAATGAAAGCTAAAACGCTTCTTATATGAAAAAAAGAAAAAAGGGCTTGCGTGAGTCTATTTTTTCTTGATTCTTATTTGGGTACCTGGGTGGAGCAGGACTAACTAGTCTTTCCTAGAGCAATCTCAAAATGAAATACCAAAAATGCGATATTGTTGTGTTCTAAAGACAATGAGTTTTGTAACCTGACTCAAGTCTGTGTCTTGTACAAATGCAGTTCTGCTAAGATTCTGATACGCTCATTTCTGCTAAGATTCTGATACGCTCATGTACCTCTCTGTTTCCCGTTATGTTAGTGTGAGCCCGCATGGTCCCCTCTTTCAATCTATTTTTGAAATGATAGTGTAAAGAATGGATCTTGGGCCTAACTCAACCTCAAAAGCTAGCTCATGAGGGGAGGATTGCGCAAGTCCATATAAGGAGACCAAGTAACCCATCCACAACCGATGTGGGAGAATCAATAAGAAGACCAGAAATCCACAACCGTTTGGTAGAATCCAGTGAATTTTTGGTAACTCTGTAAATTTATTTGTGCCCGGAAGAAGTCATAGTTTGATTGTTAAGGAATCTCCTAAAAGAGACTGCTTCTGATTTTGATACTCTCTAGTCTCTACACCATAGGGCATAGCTTACTTGATCAATCTTCCCTCTTTAATCCATTCCAATTCCTTGACCTTTTTCACACAATGCTAAAGTTTCTCGGTAACAGAAGGTCAAAGTTAAAGAAACTGATAAACTTCAAATTAATTTTAGCTTTGACATCTTTTGATCTTACTTCGTCTTCACACGTTTTACTAATTAATGAATTTATATTTTATATAGCTGACCAGCTTCAGTATAATGGTGCTTTTGATGTTTTTGTTTTCAATATCTGCATAGTCTAAGTTGGCCAACTAAAATTGGAGAGAGGTAACACCTTTAGTACAAATACTTTGGCTGTTTTAGTGCTTGTGCCTGCTTTGGTTATTTCTTTTTCATGTTTCTTAATGTTAATGTATAAACAATGTTTGAATCATCATTTCTTTCATTTTGCAGATAAAAATGGGAACTTTCCGCCACTGCCAACAAGGTAGCTCATTAATATTTGATGTTAAAATCTGATCATCTTGTTCTCTATTGATCTTCCAATCGCTATCACATTGCTGACGTTTGTCATTTGTATTGTTTCTGCCCTCTAATTTGCAGCACAGGTGGTTTGGATCTTTCCTCGTCTTCAGTGTTGGCTTATTTGTTATCCGTTTTCAGACCATTCATGATAATAAAGGAAGTCCTTTAACCTACCTACTCTTACTTATCGTTCTATGCTTCTAAATAATTAGGTATGTCTGGTGGAGCAATAGCTGGGATATCTATAGGAGCAATAGGAGTAGTCTTGCTGTTGGCTGCTTTGGTTTATGTAGGATATTATAGGAAGAAAGCGAAAAAGGGTTTGCAGCTCTCATCCGAAGACCACCTCCGTCAGTCTGGTCATGGTTGGTGTCAATCCCTATTTTCCCGTTCTTACGACATTCATTTATTTGACGTACATTATTTCTTAAGGTGCTTATACTTAGATCACTTTAAGGCTGAAAAAGCAATTTAAAGTAGTTGATTTCTTTGTTGGAGTTGAATATTTCCTTTACTTATGCTGCCAACCTTTAACAAGTATTGGAATGGTAGAAAGCAACATTTATAAGTCAACTTATATGTTAACCTTTTGTCTGGATTAGGCCCAGAAGGAAGCACATCAGTTAAAGCTGCAGATTCTGGTCGCAAGGGTGATGGCGGGCTTTCAGGCATAACTGTGGATAAATCTGTTGAGTTCACTTATGAAGAGCTTGCTACTGCAACTAATGACTTCAGCATTGCTAATAAAATTGGACAAGGTGGTTTTGGTGCAGTTTACTATGCTGAGCTCAGAGGCGAGGTGAGCTATTGTTAAATTTTACGTATAACCTATTATATTATGAAAGAAGTGATTTTTTTAGTTCTGATCTAATGAAGTAAGTGGGTAAACAGTAATCCAGAGAAAGGAGGAATTAGTTATAGCAAAGAGCAGGGAAGGCAAATGCAGAAGAACATTCAACAAACAAACGAATGGCTTAGTCATGTGGTCATGTTCTGGTGATGCATTGGCATACATAATTTCTCTATTTTACTTCTCGGTATAACCTATTATATTATGAATCAAGCGATTTTTTTTAGTTCTGATCTAATGAAGTAGGTGGTTAAACAGTAATCCATAGAAAGGAGGAATTAGTTATAACAAAGAGCAGGGAAGGCAAATGCAGAAGAACATTCAACAAATAAATGAATAGCTTAGTCATGTGGTCATGTCCCGGTGATGCATTGGCATACATCATTTCGTGCATACTTTGCATATATGTTAATCCTAACCAACACTGAATCATGATTTCACTTCTCCAGTGGGTGGGATATCCCATGATTTTTCTGTAATCATTCTTATTTGTAAAGTTTTAACCATAACCAACTTAAAGAATTATTCAAGTATCTTTGTTCCCAATACTTATTGTGCTGTTAACTATTTCAGAAAGCTGCTATCAAGAAAATGGACATGAAAGCTACAAGGGAGTTTCTAGCTGAATTGAAGGTTTTGACAAATGTTCATCACCTGAACCTGGTAAAACTTAACTTCCCTGCCACTGGAGGCATGTCTATTTTGATACTCTTCTCATTTTCTCATTTGAGGATTGCTCTTGAGACTTTTTTTTAACTTATAGAGAGAGAGAGAGAGAGAGAGAGAGAGAGAGAGAGAGAGAAAGAGGGAGGGTGTTGGGGGGGGGGGGGGGGGGGGGGTGTTGTTCAATACTAATGCAATATCATTTCAATGAACTAATTCAAAATAAATGACGTCTCAGCATGTACTTCAATGTTTGTTATGATCCTTGTAACCTGTACTTAGTGTACCCTAGTTGTTACAATCTGCCATCCATTTACAACTGAATAATTTGCTTGAAATGCACCTAGAGACTAGAGTGCTCAGATTACAGAAGAGAATTAAGGCCTAAAAGTCTCTGTAACTTTGCATCTACTTGATGCCTTTTCTAATGAAATTTGTTTACTTTACCAAAAAAAAAAAAAAGAGAATTAAGGCCTAAAAGGGAAGGGGTGCACTAAAGCTAAAAGAACAATGGGTGCTTGAGGAATTAAAATCATAGATACAGATTATTAATTATATTATAAAGTTATCATGTGATGAGTGGGTGTTTTGTTTTGGTGCGGGGTATGACACTTCAGGAAGGATATGTGACCACTGTGACAGGATCAAAATCCACTTTCTTGATTGCTTCAACTAAGAGATTCCAGGGGATTCGTTACATCTGTTATTGGGGTTTGTAGTTTGGACAGGGATCTTCAACATTCTTAAATGGGAGGGATGTTGAAACTCAAAACATGGTGTGATTCTTCTTTTCTATACGCTTGACCTATTGTTTCATTGATATTGAGTGCAGGTGCGGTTGATAGGCTATTGTGTTGAAGGCTCCCTCTTTCTTGTATATGAATATGTTGAGAATGGTCACATAGGCCAACATCTACGTGGTACAGGTATCTTTGATGTTAACTAATCACAATTCACATGTCAGAATTAACCACTCTTTCAGTAATAGTTAAGTTCCTTAAAGAACTTATACTCAATCTGGTATATTTATCTCCAGGAAGGGACCCATTGCCATGGTCTAAGAGGGTTCAAATTGCTCTAGATTCAGCTAGAGGTCTTGAGTACATACATGAACATACCGTACCAGTTTACATCCATCGTGATATTAAAACAGCAAATATTCTGATAGACAAAAACTTCCATGCAAAGGTTTGTCAAGGCACCTTTTTTGTGTTTGTCTACTGAGGGAGGCTTTTTTGTAATCGTGTTAATCGTCTGATTTAGGTTGCAGATTTTGGTTTAACGAAACTGACTGAAGTTGGAAGATCATATTTGCGAAGACGACTTGTGGGTACATTTGGATACATGCCTCCGGAGTAAGTGTTTTCCCATTTTGAATGGAAGCTTTAAAAGTAGGAACGGTGCTATTCCTTACCCTATTTCTTTCTTTGAAGAAGATAATCTATTATTATTATTATTATTATTATTATTAGTATTATTATTATTATTATTAATTGTTCGGATAATTATGTTTTCTTTCTTTTAAATGACTGGTCGACGGGAAAAGGGTAGTTATTATTTCAAAACCAAGGTTTTCTCAACATCTTGCTTAAAGCTTAAAGGTTTAAGTCATCGACAGACCTTTGAACTTGTCCAAAAATTTCACTTGGACACCCAACTGAGCCCAGTACCATCTAAACACTTAACTTCTACCCAAAATGCGTCATTTAGACACCTCTAGCTTAAACCAAAAGTAAGAAACAATGCGTGTAGTTCACACTTGCTGATGTGGTAAAAAAAGCCAATATAAAAGAGACACGTGGCCTTTAATTCCACATAATCCAAATATAACAATAAATACAAAAATCTATGTTTTTTCAACATTAATAAAAAAACAAAAAGAAAAAGGGAACTATCTCTCTCTTCTCAGTCATGTTCCCAATACCCATACTCTTCTCTTCACACTTTCATCCGCCATTGATGACCCAGGTTCCCAATTTCTTCTTCCTTTTCAATCCTCTATCTTTACTGATATATATGTATATATATTCACTAACCTTCACTTTTTAATCTCTTTCATGTCTATCCGAAAATCCCTCTCCTTTCTCCCTTTTAATTCATTAGAAATTTCATTGTTTTTCTTCAATCATGATGCCTGGTGGCAAATGATACTAACATAATTCAAGTATTTCCGGTTCTTCTTCGTCCTCTTTCAGTGAAGGTTGTGGCAATGTAGTGTCGGGGTGGCGTGTATGGTGTATGACTTCGTGTTTTAGGGGTTTTATCTTTGAAAAAATATTAATAAAGTTATTTTTGGGTCAAAATTGGTATTGATGTATACTGATAACGGGGCGGTATGATTTTTTACTGGCGATGTTTAATTGTGATTATGTGGGTGTAAGGTGTGAATGGAGGAATCAAGAAGTGAAATATTGGTGGCTTCAAAATTTTTGAAGAGCAAAAATATTATGGAGATGGGCGGGTTCGGTTCTGGTGGAAAACCATGATGGGTTTGGTGATAAAGGCAGTTGTTGTGGCGGTGGAGGTTGACACAAAAGTGGTGGAGGCAGTCAACGACGGTGGGTGGAGAGAAGATGGGACAAAAGAGAAGTAGTGAAATTATGTTTCTATTTAATTGGCCATGGATGGTTTTAGAAGAGGTAGGGGTAGGCCGAAAAAGTATTAGGGAGAGGTGATTAGACAGGACATGGCGCGATTCTAGAACTCATGCCCCACTTAAAGGATATGACCTTAGATAGGAGGGTTTGGAGGACCTAGATTAGGGTAGAAGGCTAGTAGATAGGCTCGTTATCTTTCCTTATTAGTAGTGGCATTATCGCAGTATAATTTCTTGTGCTTAATTACGATTTACTATTATTAATTAATTAAGTTAGCTGTTGCTTTGATTTCAAAGGAAAATATTTCCTATACTTTAATTATCATATTTTATTTGTGTCGCTTTCGTTATTTGCATTTCCACATCGCTTATGAATTTCTTAGAAAAATTTGATATCACCTCTTTTTATGCTTTTTTTGAGCCAAGGGTCTTTCGGAAAGAAAGTTACCGTCCTATTATTGGTACTAGTGTATTAAATGAGATCTTCTAGACCCCACGTTGTGGGATTTCACTGGGTGGTATGTTGTTGTTGTTTAATTGTTTTTTCTTCCATTGACACTTGTCATTGGGGCCCATGTAGCAACAATATTAATGCAGTTCACGCTCTCATAAGCAGTGTGCAACACGCACAGTGCCAAGCTGGAGCGATGTGTCCAAGTGGCACAGTAAAAGTCTTCTTGGAGGGTTCAGATGGTACGGGTCTCAATTTGGGGGTCTAAATGAGTTTTACGGACAAGTTTGAGGGTCTATCCATGACTTAAGCCAAGCTTAAATTGTTGTTTTCTAATTAAAGCATTTTTTTGAGGGCCTCATGTGACAGAATTGCACATTGCTTTTCTACAGGTATACTCTCTCTCCTAAAGTTGATGTCTACGCTTTTGGTGTTGTCCTATATGAACTAATTTCAGCCAAGGAAGCGATAGTCAAACCAAATGGTTCTGTTACTGAATCAAAGGGTCTTGTTGCTTTGGTAAATTTCTTTTGCCTTTTTTCTTTTTTCCAATGGAACGGATTGCATGGACCCTTTATCAGCTTTAGCAGAATCATTGGATTATATCTTTGCTATTCATTCCTGTTATTAGTCTCCAATTTGACAGGCAATTTAAAACTCACTGTAATTCATAATTATGTAACACTGTGATGCTAGTTTTTGGTAATATACTGATACGTATTTTGCCTTCTGATGATCATAGTTTGAAGAAGTACTTAATCAGCCAGATCCTGATGAAGACCTTCAAAAGCTGGTTGACCCAAGACTTGGAGACGACTATCCCCTTGATTCAGTCCGGAAGGTATAAGATTTTAATTGAAACTTGCATTGGTAGCTGCAATAGTTTTTTTTTTTTTTCGGCGTCTTACAAAAGTTCATGTCTTCACCAATTACAGATGGCACAGCTTGCCAAAGCTTGCACCCAGAAAAATCCCCTAATAAGACCAAGTATGAGATCAATAGTGGTTGCACTGATGACCCTCTCTTCGTCGACAGAAGATTGGGATGTTGGATCTTTCTATAAAAATGAAGGTCTGATAAATCTTGTGTCTGGAAGGTGGTAAACCAAGATCTTACTTCCACGCGCAATTAATATCTCATCCAGATCCTTGCTTGCGAACGAGACCGAGACCATGTTGTTTAAGCATTGGATCAGTGTACTTACTATTTGTGCAGTGTGACTTGTGTAGTACTTGCTTGAATAGTGTAAGAGAGCATAGAAAGATGTCTTGATTTGTAACATTTAGGACAAAGTAACCTTCTTTGTGAGTTAGATATGGAACATTTCCTCATGGCAAAATACATTGTTTTCTTTGTTGTCTGCTGCTGTGACGAGCAGTGTTTATTGTTGTCCCACATTGTAGATCAATTCAGTCACACGTCTGAAAAATACAGAATTACTTCTTCATATGTTCGTTTCTTATGGCTGTTATGCGAGAATCTAGTTCTCTTCATACTCTTCATATTTGATAGCTTAGCAATTTCATCTTTGATGAGTTATTGGAAAAAAAAAAGGCGGTTCTTTAAAGTCATTAGGAAAGAAAGATTTGAGAGATACTTAAAATTTCGGAGGGATACATTAATTTATCTTACAGAGTAAAGTCAGCCTCTGTGATTGAATTGTAAGTTTGAATAGAAGCTAGAAAACCTATTTCCATACAAATTTGACTACAAAAATTTATTTAGACTTTTATTTTAAAAAATTACGTAATAAATTTTAAATCCTAAACAATTCTGATTTTCTATCTCAACTTTAAATTAGTCTCTAGCAAGAAGTCTTCATTTGCTTTCCTAAAGAAAAAGATTGTTGAGAAAGTTTTGACAGTTCAAAGATGATAGCACTCCCACAAGCAATGCATCTAAGACTTGATCACATGATTTTATGGCACTCCCACAAGCAATGCATCTAAGACTTGATCACATGATTTTATGGAACTTCCAAAGTAGTACAAACTAATTCAATAAAGTGGTAGATTTGTTTGTTCTCTTCATTCTTGTTCGTTTGCAAAGATGGAAGGCAACTCTCCTATTTTTTCTAAATGCACCATTATTGACATTCCGGATGGTTGTGCTAGCAAATACTAGAGCAATTATAGCTCCCACAGGATGTGAATATCTCTCACCTTCTTGAATTTGGCTAGGTTTTAAAGCTGTATACGGGTTGGATCTGAGTCATGCTCGCTCAAAATTCAAACGAGGCCTTAGGAATGCCACGAAGGCACGAACCTATTACAAACTTTAACTTAGTAATCTTGAGAAAATAGTTGATCCAAAAACAGTACTCTAACAAAGTGCAGCTTTTATTCCAGAACCGCCATAGACATGTTAGTAAATTAATATTATCTCAAACAGGAAAGTCCTTCATTAGTTTACAAAACATTTTTTAAAAAATATTATATTTTACAGCTGGTTCTTATTTAGTAACTAGTTATCGGGAACGTGAGTTGCACGTTTATTGAAATACAATAAATTTAACGGTACATATTTTAATACTTTATCTGAACTATAAAACAGAAATCTAAACATACAAAAAAGTAATAACAAGTAATATCAAATCAGAAAATTATAAAGTTGATGTTACTTTAGTGATGTAGTGCTTTAATTTAAAGACAAATACATGCTCGAACATCTATGATTAACATGTATCTAATAAAAGTATTTACTTCATAAAGATTAGTAACAATTATGTATGCAAATAAAAAATCAAATTATACCTACTTTTAATCACATCGCGTCCAACCCAAAGTTCAAGTAATTAATAAGTCATGTTATGTATCCATTTCATGAATTCCCTGAATAATTGTTTTCATCGCATATCAAAAGAATAACGAACTTACAACGGGTCATCAACTACTAAGACACGTTGTATCTCTTCACCTTTGCTTTTCTTCAACCCTCTTTTTCCCCTTTTATGGCTGTGATTTGAATTCATTGTCTCGAAAGATTGTCCACTAATTGCCATAGATGCAGTGAGAAAGCTAGAGGTCTTTATTCTTGTTCTTCTGCGAAAGACTTCTGTTTATTAGAGAATCCAATAATTTGTACTAGGGGTGTACAAAGTAAACCGACAAACCGCACTGTGACAAATCCGAGTCAAACCGAGAAAAAAACCCGACTAGTGGTTTGGTTTGACTTGGTTTGGTGTTGAGAAAAAAAACCCGATCATAATTGGTTTGGTTTGGTTTTAACTAAAAAAAGTCAAACCGAACCAAACCAACCCAATATTACATATATTCAATTTTTAAAATATTTTATACATAAAAATATTTATTTGTAATGGAATTTATAAATATTTCTTTTATTTTTTAGTAGTTTTTTTTATCTATTATCATATTATTCAAGCTTGAACTTAGAATTTTGAATGTCAATAAGTTTTATATCCTATGGATATTTGTAACTCAAATAAAGTTCAAACTAAAACCCGGAATTGCTCAACACTAACGCTAACAAAAGAAATTCAATTTATCATTTATCATAGGAATGACGATAATGTTGGATATCTAATCTTTAGTTTTGCATAATTAGTTTAGAGAGTGAAAATACATAACTTAAGTTTTTTTTTCTTTGTCATGTAATTAATACTTATTAGCGTGCTTATTTTAGCATAACTTAGTATTTTTAGATTATGGTCATTTTCTTTATGGCTTGTTAATTAGCAATATTTATTTTAACCGATTTTATTAGTTTTTGTTGAATATTTTAATACAATGTCATCACTCTTCTCATTTTGTGTTATTTTTTAACAAGAAACGCGCTAATTATATAGTTGTATCTTACTAGGAATGAAATATTTGAAGTAAAAGTTATATGTATTGTATCAAGACTATTCCGGAAAAAAACCCGAAAAACCAATTATGAGAAAAAAAAATCGAATAACCCAAAAACCCGAGGTTGAAAAACCCGAATTTTATTGGTTTGGTTTGGTGTATAAATTTAAAAACGACACGTTGTATCTCTTGATTTGATTTGGTGTTTAAAAAATCCGAAGAGTCCAAATTGCTAGATCCAAACACCTATTTATTAGAGAATCCTAATTTGTACCATCTCAATTTCTACAAAACGATTTTTGTTTACAAATCAAACGGTAATTTGATTAAGAATATATCAACTTACATAAAAATACCTCATAGCATGTTAGAGACAGTAATTTTATGAACTGAAAACTGATACCACATAGAAAAGATTATTCTGAGTCTTCACTTACTGCATCATCAACTACGAAACTTTAGTATCACTGCTCAAACCTGCAAAAAAAAAAAATCCCAAGTTCAACAAAAATCGTGATTGAATAATTCAAATGAAAAATGAATAAATTATCGAGCATAATAAACTCATAAAGAAAATGGATGGAGACATACGTGTGAAAGGAGAATGGAGAATATCTAACATTAGAAAAGGAGCTCTGCACTATGTTGGCAAAGGGAACAAAAAGTTACAGATCGATTTGTTTTTTCCCGTGAAAAAAAATTACAGATCAAGTGGTCAGTAAAGAACGTGACTCTTAGACTTCTCTAACCTAACACATAAATATGAGTTTTTACAGTTAGTGTAGTTTAAAGAGCATAATAAAAGTAGGTAACTTAAAATGCTGAAAACATTATTGCTCTAATTTAACTTTTTATTTATTTATTATAATGCAAGTTTACTTTTTTATCCAAAAGAACTATTTATAAGAGTAGTGTTTGATTAAATAGAAAAAAGGATATAAAAGTCCATCAATTTTTTATGGGCATTTTAGCAATTCAACTTTTAACTTAGAGACTTCCCACTTTTAATATCAAACAAAATAATAATAATATACCATGATTATTGAGCAGAACTTGCAGGTTGAGATAAAATAATTCATTGTCAATTTAATTTGGAAACTGATGCCCCTATCTTAATGGATTATTTAAATCAATGTTCCACATGAATAATCCATTAAGACAAAGGAAACGAAAGTTATTGAGTGCGGGAGGTGAAAAGCCCCTAGGAAATTAGTATATCATTATGTATAAATCATCAGAAAACTTCTTTGTGATCTTTGTTTTTCTATTAACAATTACAAGAACCAAATAGCATTCAATGTATTACCAAGCACAACAGTTACACAAAAGCTTAATAATGAGTAATTGAAAATAAATGTGTTAAATGGAACGTGATGCTTATGGAGAAATGAAATGACGGAGAATAATTAGCAGAAGATATATAAATAGTAGGAAGACATTTAATGGAGTTTAATGTTATTTTTTAGATAAAGGGTAATTTTTACATATAGATAAGGGATAATTTGGTCATTTGACTTTTCAAGAGTATTATCGTAATTCAATTTTTGACTATGGGACTTTCCACTTTTAGTATTATATCGTATTACATTTAATGGTCAAACTAGCCGTTACTAACCTTTTCTTTTTGAAAACTACCAGCCGTTGGAGGGAGAAACGCCTATATATACAAGTTAACATGGAGACTTGTAGATAGGATTCTTCTAAGTCATTTTTCTTTCTCATATCTCTTCTTATACGTTGGTTTTTCTTTATTGAGTTTCTGTTCCCAGTTTATAGCTGGATGAGCCCAATTTATATGTACAGTCATTTATTTTTCACTACCATCTTTAGCCACTACAACATTGGCTCCTAATGCATTTTGTTCCTTTGCCGAAGAAGCAACCTCTGTAGGTTTCTGAGTCGGAGTCTACATGATGTCAGGGGAAGTAGAAACTCTCCAACCATGGTGCTCACATTATTAAGGTCAGCAGGTTCAGATCCATCTTTCCAGGGGTGACAACCCGCACTTCATGGAATCAAACAATCTGAGGTAAGCAAATACAATTGTTGCTAGAGTTCCCTAGTGAACCAGTTGTATTTTATTTTCTTGGATTGTTCCATTCCATTAAGAGCTGGCCGGATGAAGAGAGATCATCAAGATGTTAGTCACTCCTAGGAAGATGGATCAAAATGATATTTATGGTTCTAAACCGGCTAACCTTAATAATGTGGACAAGGAGCCATATGCTTTGAGAGTTTCTACTTCCCCTGACATCATAGAGATCCCACTCAGAAACTTGCAGAGGTTACTTCTTCAGCAAAGGAACAAGAAAATCAGATCGCAGAGGATGAGAATGAGGTGCCTCTCTGTTTTGGTTCTAATTTGTTGATCTATTTGGAATGTGTGCTTGTATACTTTTCTCTAATTTGAGTCAATGTTTTGATTCCGTATGTCTATGGCAGTTTTGAAATAAAAGCCCCATTTATTGTTTTCCAAACTGATATACGCCATTGTACTTAAATTAGAGTACCGAAGAGTTCATCAATTATAACACGTCACCTGTAACGGTCTTTGTTTGTGACACAAATACTCATTTAAAAAATGAAGATCTAGAAAAACACACTGTACAATAAAAGACCGCCTATGAACTAAGATGAGAAAACTATGGAGTAAATATCCATCACAATTAGAAAACTATGGAGTAAATAAGGAATAACAGATTCATTCTTAGCTCAAAATAACATTAATCGAATTTGCACACTAAATATCATCAAAATTACAATAAAAAACACACCTTTTTTTAGGTGGGATCCAAAGTCCTCTTAGAACCTCCATTCATAAAAATAGTATCTGCACTAAGTAAACATATTGGGACATACATACATGCCTATATCGAATGAAATGATATAAAGAGTGGTGACATAATTAATCCGAGTCCGGAGCCTAAAGGGTATAAAAATACACGGTATAAACTAAAAGGGGGTAGCCGAAAATATATATACCAAAAGGGGTATAACATGGACTAGATTCCATTAATTCTTCTTGGCTTATTGTTGAGTCTATTTCTTCATCACTATCTTGTATATCTTCTAATATTTTATCGAAAGCGTCTGATTTCTTTTGGTGTATATGTTCTACTCTATATCCCCAATTATCGATTCTAGCTTCACATAATTTAAAGTGACTTATAGTTTCTTCTATTGTTAGATCTCCTAATTTACATCCTTTACATCTAAAAGTTATATTTTTATTTTCTCTATGAAGTATTTTTGCTTCTTCTATAGCTATGTCTACTTCAAAATCTTTTTATATTAATTCTATGTTCATAAGGGTTGACTCAGTAGGTTCATTTTCATCTAGAGTACTTTCTTCTTCTATGTCTCTTTGTGGTGTATAGTTATAATTGGTAAATCTTATAGATGTCTCTCCTTTAGAATTAGTGTACATTAGGTGTGACTACGGATTGTAAAATCTTCTTTCTACTAAAGTCTTTTAATTTCCATTCTAACCCTGCGTATTCTTCAGGATTTATTTTTATAGGTTTAATTAAATTTATTCCTCTATTTCCCATTAATTCTACGACATCTTCCACTTTAATTTTAAATTTAGTATTACTATTATTTGTCATCTTTCCTAAAAATCCTATGCACATTAATAAATTATTACCATTACACATTTCTTCGTATCCTTTAGTCCGTATTCCTATTCTTATATGTTTTCAATTTGCTAAATTCATTATAAAGTACGGACTAATATAAAAAATTCCTCCATTATTTATCATATCTATCTCTGTTATTCCGATTATTGACTTCTTCATGTCTGACCATCGATCATCGTAAATTACTATTAAGACTTTAGTACCTAAATTTTTTCTAGTTAATCCTTTTAATCCTATTACTATTAATCCCATATGCATTAGCGTCCTTCCAGTATTTTTTATTTGTCTTAAAGCTTCTGGATTTATTAGATTTGTAGTAGTAACTTTAGTTCCTATGACTGACAATTGCTCTTCTCTATAATGTCTATATAATTGTGCTATTCTTGAAAACTGTCCTATGTTGTATAAAGTCTTTGGATTTAATAGTTTTAGTTGATTTTGTTGGAAAATCTATATGTCTCGGTCTACATCTATTACCTCACTTAACTGTTGGTTGTTTTTTTCCTCTGGTGTTCTTCTACTTAAAATTCTTGATAAAAAATTATTACCTATTCTATTGTCTGAAAAACTTACTCTTGGTCTTGCTTGCCTTTCTGTTTCTCCTTCGTTTGTTGATCTAATTGGAAGAAGGTCCATTTTTGTGCTTTTCTAGTTATTTTAACTTTTTCTTTTTGAGGTGTTATTTTCACCTTTTTTAATTGGTCTACTAATTCTTCAACTTCTTTAGAGGGCTCTTTATTTTTCTCTTTTCGTTCACGAACGCGCTCACTTACTACTTCTAACTTTGTTATTATTAGTTCTATTTTCTCGATTATTTCTAATATTAGTGAAATTATAGTAATATTTTGTTGTAGTGCTATTTGATCCGATTTAGCGTTAGGTATATAATCTTTATAGTCTGCTGGTAAAGGTATAGACTTTTCTATTAATTTTGAGGCTTCTTCTTGAGCCAAGGTTGGTCTACTCATGAAAGAGTGATTTCTTTTAGTTCTTCTACTGTCTTTTTTAATTCTTTAATATCACTAGTTAAAACTTCTATCTGTTGTGTTATTTTAGAGACTATTTGGGTTGTCTTTAGTTCTATCTCTTTTGGTTTTTCTGTAATAACTTTAACTAACTTTTCTATTTCCGTCTTTGTAGGTAATTTTTCTAGATTAAATTTGTTAACTAGAGTCTGGACTTTCTTTTCTAATTCTAATTCTTGTGTTTTTAAGTAATCAAGATTTTGTTCTATTTTCTCGAAAGTTTTCTTTTGCTTAGTCTGGGATACTTCTACCACCTCTAATATTCTAGTAATGTTTTTATTATTTTCTTGTATTTTTTCACTAAAATTAATGACTAAATCTACTAACGTGTTCAACTGTTTGTCTTCACTATGTAATATATGGTCTCCGTCAATCGAAATTACACTTTATAATACTATGATCTTTTAATGTTCTATATTTCTTTTCTGGGTATATTCTTAAGTCTAAGTATTCTAGATTTTTTAATGTATCTATTTTTCTAACTTTATTTATTATCCTAACGGAATCTTTATTTTACAAACTTTCTTCTGGTATTCTATATTAGTTGTAAATCTTTCTATATCTTCTCTTATACCCTGTAATTCCCACGTTATAGCAGAGATTGTTTCTTCGTTAATCTGACTTTGTAAGAGTCTATTGTTTATTAGTGATGATAATGTTTACGAATTTATTATTTCTAAATATGCACTTAACGCCTTTTCTACTTGTCTATATTCTCGTCTTTTCTTTATATCTCTATATAAATACCAATGATCGATAGCTATTTGTCTAGCAAAGGGTAGTGTTCTCATATAATTAATATGGTCTAAATCGCTTCTGGTTCTTTGAGGTCTTTCTAGATTTTATATATCCTAGTAACTTATATTCTAATCCTGATATTATATCTACCAATTCTTGTAGTCATAACTGGTTTTCTTTGGTACTACTTAATTTAATATATTCTGGGTATAGGTTATTTAATTCTTGTTTGACTTTTAAATAATGATCTTGCATCTATTAACCTAAAGGCATAAAGTTGGGATAATAGTCAAAATACCCCCCAATGTTTGACCAAAATGCCAACTACACACCTAACCTTTTTGTTGGTCCTATTACCCCCCTGGACAAATTTTTTCAGTATTAAAATGCCCCTTTTTTGCTGATGTGGCAGAGAATGAATACACCGCCCGTGGCGCGTGATGGCCTTCAAAAATGAACGTGTTTTGGACTCCAACTAGGAGATTATGCCACATAGATATATTTAAATTCCCTTCATTTTTACACCCAACTTCTCATTTTTTAGCCCAACTTCTCATTTTTTTCTCAATCACGAAAACAAGCCCTAAACACAAAACCCATTTTCCTTTCATACCACCACCGTTAATCCTGTGGTTTCTTACTGATTGCATAGGGAAATTAAAGATCGTCTATGAGTTTGAAGTGTAAGTTGCCAAGTGAAGATTTGGATGTTTTGGTATCCATCTCCATTTTTTTTGTCAAAATAATATCCATTATAAACAAAAATCTGAAATGAAGAAAATCAACATATGATTCCCAACAACTTGTTAAAGAACAACTTTCCACCATAAACGAAAATCTCAAGAAAAAAAAAAAGGAAAAATGCTGGAAAAAAAAAAAAGTTGAAAAATCTAATGTTGTTAAAGAAAATCGATTGGAAGTTGCTTGTTTGGAGTTGCTACTTGTTGCTTGGTTGGAGTTGTTTAAGCACTAATTCTTTGAGTTGATATTGGGAGAAAATTAAACTCCATTACTAGGAATTTAGAGAAAAAGCTATAAGAACACCAAATGGGTTTATTTAAATTCTTCATTGTTTGATCAAATTAATGGATGAACTTTGTTCTATTAGGTGTTAGGAAGCTATATTTGGATTTGTTTGGATTAGATTTGAGGAAGTTGGTGTGATTTTTTTTTTTCAACTTCTAATGAAGATGATGATGATGATGATGATAATGTTGATGAAGATGAAGGAGAATTGGTTATGGGTTTTGGATCCTTACTAAAAATAGAGTATGGAAAATTGAGAGATTTTTTTTTTTTGAGTTGATTTGGTGTGATTTTTTTTTCCAACTCCTAATGAAGACGATGATGACGTGGCACGTGGGCCGGGCGCGTGTATACAAAATCTGAACGCTTAACTAAATGGGAGTTGTCATATCCAACTAGATCGAGAAAAAAGGGTCATTTGATAAATAAAAAATTTGTTCAGGGGGTAATAGGACCCCCGCAAAGGTTACGTGTGTAGTTGGGATTTTGGTCAAACGTTGGGGGTATTTTGACTATTATCCCGCATAAAGTTTAATAGTTTTTTATCTAAGATAGTCTTAAAAATATAGCGTCGTTGGTAAAATGAACTTCCCAAAGGAGATTATTTCAAAAACTTAACAAGCAAGACCAAAGTATTATGATTCAATTCTTCTCTATAAATATATATATTTGGGAGACATACAGATTTTCCAACAAAATCAACTAAAACTATTAAATCCAAAGACTATATACAACATAGGACAGTTTTCAAGAATAGCACAATTATATAGACATTATAGAGAAGAGCAATTGTCAGCCATAGGAACTAAAGTTACTACTACAAATCTAATAAATCCAGAAGCTTTAAGACAAATAAAAAATACTGGAAGGACGCTAATGCATATGGAATTAATAGTAATAGGATTAAAATGATTAACTAGTAAAAAATTAGGTACTAAAGTCTTAATAGTAATTTACGATGATCGATGGTCGACATGAAGAAGTCAATAATCGGAATAACGAGAGGTAGATATGACAAATAATGGAGGAATTTTTTATATTAGTCCAGACTTTATAATGAATTTAGCAGAATTCGGAAAACATATAAGAATAGGAATACAGACTAAAGGATACGAAGAAATGTGTAATGGTAATAATTTATTAATGTGCATAGGATTTTTAGGAAAGATGACAAATAATAGTAATACTAAGTTTAAAATTAAAGTGGAAGATGTCGTAGAATTAATGGGAAATAGAGGAATAAATTATATTAAACCTATAAAAATAAATCTGTAGAATACGCGAGGTTAGAATGAAAATTAGAAGACTTTAGTAGAAAGAAGATTTTACAACCGAGTCACACTTAATGTACACTAATTCTAAAGGAGAGACATCTATAAGATTTACCAATTATAACTATACACCACAAAGAGACATAGAAGAAGAAAGTACTCTAGATGAAAATGAACCTACTTTTTTAGAGTCAACCTTTATGAACATAGAATTAATACAAAAAGATTTTGAAGTAGACATAGCTATAGAAGAAGCAAAAATACTTCATAGAGAAAATAAAAATATAACTTTTAGATGTAAAGGATGTAAATTAGAGATCTAACAATAGAAGAAACTATAAGTCACTTTAAATTATGTGAAGCTAGAACTGATAATTGAGGATATAGAGTAGAACATATACACCAAAAGAAATCAGACGCTTTCGATAAAATATTAGAAGATATACAAGATAGTGATGAAGAAATAGACTCAATAATAAGCCAAAAAGAATTAATGGAATCTAGTGCATCCAGTTCTAGTCCATTTCAAAGAACAACAGGAGAACAATACACAGTAGACACATGTTATATCTCGCATTTTGTACGACAGAATATTTTAAGTTAGTTGCGACAAGTTAAAGACAAGGCTATTCTTCCGACTTTGTTTTAAGACATAAGTTGTCTATGATTTATTGGTATGGATTATTAAGGAATTTGGGGTTAAAAGTGAATTATGGAAAGTTAGACATTTCATGAAAATTTGGGGCCAAAAGTGAAGTTTTGAAAATTTTATTCATGAAAAAAAAAAAAAAGAGATCATGTGGCCATGCACATGACTTGTGGGCCATAGGCCACATGTATGAAGAATATGTGTGGTATTAGATGACTTATTAAGTCATCTTTATTATGTTCATCTCTTGGTAATTTCTAGAAAATTGAGAAAAAGAAAGCAAAAAAAAAAAAAAAAGAAAAGGGACATGACCGTCATGTGCAATTATATATATATATATATATATATATATATATATATGATTAAGCTATGGAAAGGAAGACAATTCATCATTTGTTGTCTAGAAATTTCAAGAGAAATGAAGGAAAAAAAAGAAGAAGGAGGAACCAGAGCTAAGAGGGGTCAATTTCAACCAGCCCCCAAAGTTGATCATGGAAAAATTATTTTCTAGCTTTCTTTACTAATTGGAAGGCCCTCGTCGACATGGGATAGTTGTTGGAGCAAGCAAGGCGCTCGTTTGCGCGAATATAGTTCTAGCCGAGTGAAGAACAAGTGAGGAAGGTAAGGTTCAAACTTTATTTTCATATGTTATCCATGGTTTGTGGGTGTTGTGGAATGTGGAAATGAATGAAGTTCATGAAAACATGAATGTCAAAGTTGTAGCCGTGTGTTGTTGTTGTAGCCGTGCATGTGTGGTGGTGTGTAGGAATGAAGGACTACTTTTACTTAGTGTAATTTGATTGTTGTGTTGTGGATTATGTGATGCGAATGAAAGTTGAACGATTTAAATTGAAGTGTGGATGTTGTTGGGGCCGTGTGTAGGTCATATGTACATGAATGATGAATTAAATTCATTTAGTGTTTGGTTGGTGTTGTTGTGAATTTTATAATGTAAAATGAAGTTTTAATGATCCAAGTTGAAGCTATAATTGTGCGGGCTGAATTGGACGATGATGTGATATTGATATGGTTTCTTGAATTTATGAGAATAAAGTTGTAAATGCATGTATTGTTGACATAATTTATGAATGTAGAAGAAAGAAAGGTGTTGGCAAGGTTCTTGTTGAATTGGAATGGTCTCGGGTGGAATGGCCATTGGTTGGGTTGTTCTGAATATTGTATGGATTACTTGGAATGTTCTTAAATCATGTGTGAATGGTTGCGGATTAGTAATCGAATATGAGCATTGCTAATGAATTGATCGTATGTAGTTTATTTGAATATAAATGAAATGTTGACGAATTGTGTTGAAAGAAATTATTAATGTTAGAATGCATTTGGGATTGAATATTGACATTGTTATTACGTTTGTTGGTATTATTGATAATGATTTGGCCGAGTTAAATTCTCGGGGATGTCCAATTTATAGGGGAAATGTCGCCGAAATTTCGGTAGATAAAGTGTTAATTTGGTATTGAATGCCTAAGTGCTTATGGCTAATGATCGATACCTAATGACGTTATCAGATTATGAGCAGTCGAGACTTAAGGTTGGATTAGCTTAGGAAGCGACTAAGGTATGTGAAACTCACCTTTCTTTCTTTTGGCATGTCCTAGTTGAAAGTAAGTTATGACACGTTCCCCGAGGTAACTCTATTCTTGCAATCCGAGCATGTTTATAATTCTTATTTGTTTCTCGATATTCATATTCTTAATGTAACCAAGATATGGTCTTTATGTCATTAGTAAGATTTGGATTTCAAAAATTGCATATAAGTTGTGTTTGTCACACCCCTTTTTTGCGCGCCCTGAAGGAAAAGTTTATTTATTAAAGGGTTTTTCCATTTGAAGTGACGGTTTTGAATAGGGATTATTTATTTACAGAGTTGCCACCTGGAATTGAGTTTTGGTGTTCCAAGTCACCTTATGAATCCCTAATCAAAAGGAAATGACTCTTTATTATGGTCCGCAAAAACAGAAGACCGGGTAAGGAATTCTGTTGATTGGGGAGAAGGTGTTAGGCATTCCCCGAGTCCCGTAGTTCTAGCACGGTCGCTTTATCGACTTATACTTAGCTTAAATTAATCTTTGGATATATTATGTATCTGAGGCTTGATTTGCTCGTACTTTTATTGTTGAACTTTTATTTTTAAACCCTTTTATTATTTTTTAACTCGGATGCGTAACCGCATTCCGAATCTTTTAAGCGTCTCAAAGTAAGATGCATAACTGCATTCTTATTCGAAACAAAATTAATTATTAAAACGAGTTCGGCCAAGGTGCGTAACCGCATCCTTGAGTTATTAAAAAACGTCTCGAAATAAGATGCGTAACCGCATTCTTAATCGAAACAAAACGTCTTGAAACGTGCCTAAAGCTCATCTAGCGTTAAAGGCAATTATTTGTCTCTAAAATCCGAGACTTATTATTATTATTGATTAATATTAGCTTTCACTCTTTCGACAACGAGTTTTGAATAAATTCGCAACCCATCTCGGTCCCTTACAATTGATTTTACCACTCTTTTCTTTTATACTTGACAACGGGGTTTGAAATAAATTCGCATCTCGTCTCGCTCATCTCGCACTAAAAATTAATTAATTGGGCCTTAAACGTTTCTCAGGCCCAAAACATTTTCGCACGTTATCTGGGCTTGTCAAAACTTCAATTCTAATTCCACGTTAACACATCTGAACAACATCCCATATATCAATCTAAATGATGAATTTAAAAGCAAACAATTTCACCTCAACTAATTACCATTAAAACATGGATCTAATTACACCAAAGATAACAGAATCTACTAACGACGCCTCCACCTTAATAGCTCATTTTAAACCATCAATTAGATTCCACACACACTCAATTAACTTAGGCCAAACCCATCGACAAACACCTGTGGTCGTCCACTTCTTTTCACTTGACACCTTCCAAAGCCGACTCTTATTCCATTTAAACACTTCAAAAGAGTCATTCCTATTCCACTTAGACACTTTTTGCACTGTTATCGGAGCAAAACCAACATCAAAGGGGGCGCCACCTCATTGCACATCCAATCAGCTCAAAAGCCTCAATTTTTAATGGTCAAAACTCCACGAATTTATAAATTAGTGAATTTACAATTAAAATGAGCTGGCACAATTTAATTGAGTGCAGACAATTTAAATGAGCTGCACAATTTAATTGGCCACTTAATCCACGTAGGAGACGACTAGTCATTATTGGCTTTCCCATAATTGCGCAAAGTTGCCTGGTTTGTTTTGACAGAACCGGTCCAATTCCAATTGCTTACCACTTTCTTAGACGCTCAAAACGAAAAGCTAGACGCATCACGTTATTGCCACATTATTGGCCGTCACATTAACTTATCAAAATTAGTACCTCTGTTTATTAAACCCAACGTGAAATCAAACAGTAAATGAGAGGGATCAAAATACTATATTTGTTTAACTTAAATGACACAATGATTGTTAATTCATTAGCTTAAACTACAATATCTTAACCAATCATGAACTTCAACTAACAACCCGACAAGTAACAGTGATAAAATCAAACAAAATAAAAATACTTATCATGAAAAGAAACAAACAAAAATTTGATGCAATAATAATTGAAAGAGAGAAAGATTGGACCTTTAACTGCTGAAAATTTCCATCAATACACCAAGACAAAAAGAGAACCCAAGCTCACGTACAAAAATGGACTGCGGCTGGAAACTCGACGCCGACGAGAGCTTTAATCGATGGACCTCAACCTCGACCAAAAATAAACCCAAACAGAGATGAAAATATGGCTGAAAATGGTGTTTAAAGGCTGAACCATAATGGTGCTTAAAGGCTGATTTTTTTAAGTTGTTATTTCACTGATGGAGCTGAACGGGTGGTGTTTTCATGGCTGTGGTTTTTTTTTTTTTTTTTTTTTTTGGCTGTTTCACAGTGAGATTAGTAGCTAAACTAGAAACAAAATGGTGAGGTGATTCACTTTTTACATGGTGAAAGACTATGAAAGGATCATGCTAGCTTCCAAAAAAAAAAAAATAAGGACGGAGGAGGTAAGAAAAATGTCAATAAAAAAAAGGCTATATCTACTTTTCTTTTTGGTTCCTTTTGAGTCTATCAGATCTTAGTTGCTAAGTTTTATTTTTCCTTTGCAAGCTGCGGCTGATTTTTTATGGCGTAGAATGGCGGCTGTGTCTCTAGGTGTATCCCCTCTTTTTTCTAGGGTTTTATCCAATTTATAATATTTAGGTAGGGTGTGAAAAATGATGAAAAGGCTTTTGGGTCCATGGGCCTTGGAATGATGCAGATGAATTTTTATAATGTAAAGGGAGTTTGCTTCTTTTTTTTTTTTGTTCTTTTTTTTTTTTTTTTGTTATTTTAAGGAAAAATATATATCTATAAAGGAAGCATGTATACGCGTGTGTAGGTGAGGTGTATTTAAAATTGGAGCGGTCTCCACCCCTTTTCCTTTATCCGTTCCTATGCGTGAAATAACATATGATTAACAAATGAGGACATAAAATATTATTCCTACTAAATTAAAATAGCAAGATTAAAATATGTACTTACTCTATATTTATTTATTAAAACTTTTTGACTTGGAAATTAAACTAAAAATAGATAACACATTTTCGGACATTTTTTTTTCTTTTGTACTAATAAAAATAAAACGAAACTAAACATATATCCTAAATTGTGACTCTATTTTTGTGATTTTCGAATATTCAAATAAGACCTCCTAAACAAAAAATAAAACCAAATAAAATGTCCCAAACCATATTTAAAGGAAAATTTAGATACTAGAAGGTGAAACACCCCCGAGGGTCAAAAATCACGTGTCTACAAAGAGCCTAAAGAGTGATGTTTTTAAGTGACCGCAAACTACGAATGTCCGTATCTCATAGAAAGGCTCCTGATTGCTTCGATATGTTCGTACGCGATTTCATAATATGTAAGGTCCGTAACTTTCCGAGGCGGCCCGAATTGATTCGATATATGACTATGATCTCTACAATATTCGATATGCCATGATATACGATATGTTTCCAGTAATGTCCGAAAGTTATTTGCAAAATATTTGTCCGGATTTTCAAGATGCCTGATATGCTTACGTTATATGATTTGATATATATTCTCGAAATATGATTTTGTTTCGTGAGTTTGGTGGGGCAAACTCAATGGGGGCAAACCCGTGGCGAGGCAAAATTCCGCACCGGCTTAGGCGAATCCCACATTGGTTTAGGCGAATCCCACATCGGTTAATGTTAGGCTTACTCATCGAGTCTCCGAAATGGTTTATGTGCATGGTTTCACTACTCGCTCGTGCGAGTCGTGGCCACTCTTTCACCGCGTCCCGGCCGGGTACGTATTCGTGCACATTCCCACATTTTTTCACCGCGTCCCTCCATGGAGGGTCAAGGCACGTATATTTAACGCGTCCCCTTGCTAGCGGGGCCGGGCACGTTATATGATACGATGATACGGGGAGGCGTGCCGATGGCATACGATGATTCTTTACCGCGTCCCTCCGGGGTCGGCATGTCGATGTTCATGCATATGATGGTTTTAGTTACCGCGTCCCTCATTAGAGGCCGGGCACGTTACACGTACACGTTATATTTGCATATTATGATTTTATTTCACCGAGTCCCCAAGAGAGGCCGACACGCTATATGTTTTTATGATGATTTTATAACATTGATACGCACGATATATGTTTTCAAAAGCAAGTCCTTGTGATTGTTCGTACTCTTTATTTTGTGATGATCTCGCTTACTACATTTCATGCTTTACATACTAAGACATATTCCGACCCCCCTTTCTTCGGGGTCGCTAATGCCACGCAGTACACCGTGAGAGTCGAAGATATTAGTAGCACGTTCCAAATGATTGGCGAGCTCCATTTTCTCCGAGTGCCGCGAGTCGATTATCATGTTATGGTTTCATGTTCGGGGTTAGAGACTTTGGCAGACAGCGTCGTGTATAAGATGCTTGTTACGGAAGCGGCTATGTAAGCCATACGTATTATTACGCATTGTACTAAAGGTTTTATATGTTACGATTTTCTTTGATTCAAGAAAGGGTAAAAGCATGTTATTCTTCAAAGATTTTCGTTATGTATTTGTGTCATGATTTGAGAGCGCGTGATTACGAGTATTAAGTGAGTCACGGTTCGCTCGGCCCTAAATAAGGGTCGGGTGCCCATCACACCCTATCGGATTAAGTGCGTGACAACACAAGCACAGAAATGTACCTAAGAAGAGTTTTTAGATCAAACAGAGGAACCAATAAATATAAAACCATCATGGGAAAAGAATGCCTATGTAAGAACCTATTATTCTCCAAGAAGGAGGTAATAAAGGAAAAATATTAAATATACAAGGCACCATGATCCACAAAGATGGAATTCAAGAATGCACTTTGAAAGGAATAGTAGTAGTGTATATATAAAAACCTATAATGATACAAGATGCGGAAACTATGTATAAATACTTAGAGACATTTTTAGGAGAATCAAACAAAGCTCTATGGGAAGCATATAAGGAAGATTTTCCAATGGAATTCCAATACTTAGTATCCATGGGAGAAAATCCATACAATTTTACCAATAAAATACATACTTTAATTACAGAGAAGATCCAAATAGTGGATTAGTAATACTACAAAGAAATGCTTTAATTAAACTTCGAAAGAAGCTTAATATAAGTAGCTGGTTTCATATTAAAATAATTTTAAAATGATTATTTTTATTATTGTACAATTAGGGAAATGCGTTTGACCAAGAACTAGGGAAGGAAATTATTTAATAAACTACTGTGAGCTTAGGAAGAGAGATAGAAGACGTATTGTTTCCTTTGGCGAAGTATTTTTGCTTCTTCTATAGCTATGTCTACTTCAAAATCTTTTTGTATTAATTCTATGTTCATAAAGGTTGACTCGAGGTTCATTTTCATCTAGAGTCCTTTCTTCTTCATGTTTTGTGGTGTATAGTTATAATTGGTAAATCTTATAGATGTCTCTCGTTTAGAATTAGTGTACATTAGGTGTGACTCTCAAGTTGTAAAATCTTCTTTCTCACTAAAGTCTTCTAATTTCCATTCTAACCCCGCGTATTCTTCAGATTTATTTTTATAGGTTTAATTAAATTTATTCCTCTATTTCCCATTAATTCTACAACATCTTCTACTTTAATTTTAAACTTAGTATTACTATTATTTGTCATTTTTCCCTAAAATCCTATGCACATTAATAAATTATTACCATTACACATTTCTTCGTATCCTTTAGTCCGTATTCCTATTTTTATATGTTTTCCGAATTTTCGCTAAATTCATTATAAAGTCTCGCTAATATAAAAAATTTCTCCATTATTTGTCATATCTACCTCTGTTATGCCGATTATTGACTTCTTCATGTCTGACCATCTATCATCGTAAATTACTATTAAGACTAGAATACTAAGGTAAAACTTTAGTCCCACTTGGATTAAAGTTACTGTTAAATTAAATAATCTATACCCATTTGTCCAGGAGCTTCTGGTGTAATATAAACTCCTATTGTAAAATAGTATTAAGTTTTTTTTTTAAACTACCCCCTAGTGTGAAGTAGTTTTTGGGGTTCCCCGAAAGGGAAACCTCCCTCCTTCTTCAAATCATGTAAGTTTATTTACTATGTTTTCTGTACTAATCTCCCTACTATGTAAATTATTTTGTGATTATTATGTTTAAGTAATTACTTCTTTAAATCATTTTGTGATTATTATGTCTAAATAATTACTTCCTTATCCTCATGAATTTGTTATTCTTAGTATATGGTTATTCTCTTAACTTCTTAATAACCTCGATGGATTAACCTGTAAATTCCTAGGTTTAAAAGAGGCCGGTTTAATGTCTAAATAAAGGACGACGTTGGTCGTGGTTACTCGCGTATTAAAGAACATCACTATTAACAAAGGTTAAGAGAAAGAGATGAACAAGATAACAAAATTCGTGACTGGACAAAAACCATAAAAAAAAAAAAAAAAAAAAAAATTAAAAATTTGGGAGATATATATATATATATATATTGGAGTCTGCAACTTAAATGATCTCAAAAGTGAAATTTTGATTCAAAATAACCCAAAAAAAAATATTTTTGCTCACAAAAGTAGTACGCAAAAGGAGTTAACTTATTGCGCACTAATCTTGAGCGCAATATATAGGGTTCTACTCTTTTCTTCAAAAAGTACCCCACCCAACAACTCTTAAACTTCATCTCTCTCTAGCATTTAGTATAATTAATCACAAATTGGATAGAATCTCCATAAAGACTCTTTCTTGTGCTTTCAATCCAAAATCCCCTTTTTTTTTTTTTTTTCCCTCTCTACATATCCCCACTACTCTCTTCTCCTTAAATCTTGCCTATTTGTACTCCAAAATCATAATTTTTTCTCTCACGTGAAAGTATGGAGCTTGGACTAAGCTTAGGAGATAATACCAACACTACTACTACGACAACTTCTTCAAAATCATTTTTCTTGTATTAATTAACATAAAATGCACGTAAGATTATTTTTATGTTATATGTTTTGATATTATTTTCTTAATGACAATTAGTTATTTTAGTCTTTGTTATCGTTTATTAATAATTCGTGCGACGTCCTAAATTAATTATGAAAAAAAAAACTCGACATATTCTAAATAAAGTAATGTCTTGACTAAATAATAAAACAATTAAATCAAAATCTTATAAAATAAAACACTTAAACCTAAGGATAACAAGTTTCCAAACTTCGGGCCACTTTACAACCCCTAAAATGAAGATCAAAATATTTAGGTATACTTGATGTATTGAGCCTATATTATTGTCTAAAAAGATATCAGGTTCTATATAAAATATTGATACTTCGCAGTTTTGAGACATGACTAATCTTTGGTTAACGTATGGAAAAAACGTGAATTTCAAAACTTTAAAATTATATAAAGTGTGGGGAAAATAAAACTAACCCCTATTGCGCATAAAATTAGTGCTTCTAAAATTCATGGGATATATACTTCCTGTGTTCACTTTTACTTGTTCACTTTTGACTATGCACACCTCTTAAGAAATAATAAATGAAGTGCATAATTTACCAATGTACCCATATTAATTGATGCATTTTTTTATTGGATTTGAAAAATGATTTGAAGTGAGTATTTAATACTATGCGTAAAATAGGAAAAAAGAAATTGTCTTATCTTGATATGCTAAACGTGACAAGTACTCCCTCCGTTCACTTTTACTTGTCACGTTGTGACTTGTCACGCTATTTAAGAAATAATGATTAAGATAGGTATTTTACCACAATATCCCTATTAAATGGTATATAATTATATTGGAGTTGAGAAAATGATTTGAAATGAGTAATAAATGCTAAGGGTAAAACAGAATTTTTTTTTTGTCTTACCTTGATATGTGAAAATTGACAAGTAAAAATAAAAATCTATAAAGGGAATAGTGGACAAGTAAAAGTGAACGGAAGAAGTAAAAGTGAAAATATAATTTTGGAATAGTTCACAAGTAAAAGTGAACGGTGGGAGTAATTAAAATACTACTAATTATTCATCTAACGAACAAGTCCGCTTCGGTTCTCTCGGCGCACGTTAGCAACAACTGCGCCACCCATGGGGAAGCGAACGAAGGTTTACTCCGCCGAAAATAGTCAACGAAGAGACGGTATGGAAGGATCTAAACAAAGCGAGATTTCAATTAGCGAACAGACCTAAGCATTACAACTATGAGAACGAGATCTATCTCTCAAGTACACAACTAGGACCAAGAAAGGGAACATGAGAAGGGAATTATGGTAGGGTTGCAATGGAGAACACAACTAAACAAGTGGAACCAAGCAAAGAGTAAAGCCGTACAAACGAGAGCAACGGGGTTTGGAAGACAAGAACACAGGCCCTCCGTGAGGGAGGGTGGTCGGGTCAGGCAAGGAGGTGGAACAACACCACCAAGAGGAGAATGAAGTCATAGATCCGGGCGAGGATCAAGGTAAGGCTTCAGTATGTGGGACAATTTTGATATCTCAAAGGTTACTAATGCCGGCTTGTCGGAGTACGTGAATCCGGGAAAAAGGTGACCAATTGATCGAGAAATGGAGATGAGGATTTTGTCACCGAAATTGAGTTCGGGAAGCATGCAATTGTCTCGCTATGTATTAGGTGCCCATCCTCCATTTTCTGCTCCATGGGTTTATCCGCAGAATGGGAAACATGGCATTAACAAAGTGGTAATGATGCAAAATGGAATAGTATTGGTAAGGTTCACGCAAATTTAAGGAAAATGAAGTCATTCAAGGGGGGATCCACCATTTTGATAATAAACTCTCTAATTGTGAAGTCATGGAGCCTGGATATGGAATTCACTGTGAGATGAATTGTACTGCTCCAATCGGGATTAAATTGCCCGGACTAGATTTCAAATATCGAAAGCGCGAAAGGCTTGAGCAAACTTGGGAGCCTGGTGGGGAAACCACTGATGGCAGATAGAAACACAGAGCGAAAAGTAGGGCTGAATTTCGCTAGGTTACTGGTGGAAGTGCAGATTGACACTCCATTGCCTGATGTGGTCTTGTTTAAAAACGAAAGAGGGAAAGTCGTTGAGCAAAAAGTTACATATGATTGGAAGCCATCGATATGTAAAGTGTGTCAAAAGTATGGTCATACCGAGGATGTATGTAGGAGGAATAAGGAAAATATGCCAAAGGTTAATGTAGGAAAAGCCTACGAGGCAACACAAGTTGTAGAACCAACAAATGAGGAAGTGGTGAACAAAGGGACAATAGGAAGACGCTAGATCGGAAGAGGATCTTCACCGAAATGGTAAGGAGGTGGTTGGAGAAGACCGTATAACCAAGGTGGGCGGGGCAAAATGGAGAAGGCCACAGAATGGTGATGCACGGCTAGTTCAGAAAACAAACGCAGTTGGCGGAGGGGCAAGCAGTAGTGCTGGAACAGCATGTACTACAGGGGGAGTTAAGGTCCCGGTCGCAAACACTTTTCAACCACTTGGGAGGAAGGGCAAGATCTAACAAGGAACAATGTTCCGAAGTCGGGGAGGTAGTAAGAGGCTCCTCCGGAGAATGGTTAAAATCATGAGTCGGAATGCGGAGGGGCCCGAACGGTCTCAATAAGCGAGAGGGAAGTCAAACTCCCCTCGCAATGAATTAGAGTTAGGATTAACGTGTTTGTCGAAAACTAGAATAAAAATACATAAGGTGGGATCGGCGGTGGAAAACATGTTTTCGAGGATTTATATGTGAGCAATCATGCGGCCCATTATAATGGAAGGTTGCTACTAGTTTGGAGGAAAGACCGAAGTTCGATGGTGGTCGCAGAGCGAAACAAGCAGTGCCATGACATGCCAAATCGATGTATTACAACACAACTAAGTTTCAATGCAACCGTCGTATATGCCTTTAACCAAAAAGAAGATAGAAGGAATTGTGGAGCTACCTAAGCAAATTGGGACTGATCTACCTCATGGTGGTATTAGTGGGATTTTAACGCGTGTTGCACGCCGAGGAGCCGAATTGGTGGTACCCCCGATCACATATGCCGAAATTGTGGATTTTCAAAAGTTGTTTGATACTGTGGACTAGCTGAGCTCCCAACCTAATGGGTAAATACATACGGATTCGACAATCAAGATGAAAGAATTTTTTGCCGAATCGATCAGTGTTCAGAACGTGAATGGCCGGATGAGGCGCCCGAATGTAGAGCAACTATCCTCCCGGGGCAATGTGAGTGACCACCGTCCAATTGTGGTCCAAATGGTGAAGCATTATCAATGCTTCAGACGAGCATTCAAGTTCGTAATATTCGTTATCAAACATCCGCAGTTTCTCAAGGTGTTGTCAAGATGACAGGGCGTATAAATGTTTCAAGTGGTCCAAAAATTGAGCAAAAAGTAGAGGCCTCAAAAATGTACCGCATCGTCAACATTTTAGCAACATCTGTCTCAGAGGCAAAAATGAGGTAAGGAGCCTTGCACAAGCGCAGAGACCGCTGAAAATCCTAATGATGCTCACATACAAAGAAGAGAGAGAAACGAATAGATTTTTATAGCAGTCCGTTAAACTCTCTAGATTGTTCTCGATCCAAAGAAGCAAAGCTACTGGATAAAATTAGGAGACGACAACACAAAATATTTTTTCGCCTTAATCAAACAAAGGAAATTGGTACAATCAAAGATGCCAAATTCAAGATGAGCAGAGCCAAGTCCAACATGAGCAAGACAAGATTGCGGGGGTATTTGTTCGATACTACCAGCAATTGCTAGGGGAGCATGGGGGCCCGAGAAGAAAGGCATGCCCGCATTTTCTTTAATGGCCTAAACCGTCTATAGAACAACAACGCGGGTCGCTAAGCGGGGTTCACGAAAAAGAGATAAAAGATGCTATGTTTAGCATCAACATTAATAAAGAGCCTGTGCCCCGATGGCTACGGGGAGTGGTTTTTCGCAGCGGCGTGGCCCGTGCGGGACATGACGTGTGTGATGCAAAGATGAATTACGAGGGATAGTAAAATGCTAAAACAACTAAATACCACCTTGATTTCCTTATTCCTAAGGTGAATAACCTCGTCAACGCAAGCCAATTTTGACCCATATCCCGCTGCAATGTGGTGTATAAACGCATGTCAAAACTACTATGTGTGTGATCACAAATGTTACCACATCCGTCAATACCACACAAGCGCATTTGTTAAAGGTGTCACCGGTACACAATGTGTTAATCCGCTATGACTTACTCGTGCATTATAATAGGAAGACTTCAAATTCTAGATGTTTGATGAAGATTGGACTCGAGGGAAAGCATACGATACGGTGCGACGGAGTTTGTGCAAGAAATGCTAGAAGTGGTATGGTTTCCGAGGAAATTTAACCGCTAGCGATGTCGTGTGTCACTACGACCGCCTTTCTCGAAGGTAAACGACAACTGCGGGTATTTTTACGGAAAAAGGGCTCGCGTCAAGCGTGACCCTCTCTCACCCTTATTGTTTGTGTTAGTCATGGAATATCCGAGTCGAGTATTGACGCAAACGAGGCCACCAACGACACTCTTGCTCCACCCGATGTGCAAAGAAACGCAGCCTCACACATCTTACATTTATGGACGATCTCATGATCTTCCGTAAAGGTACCGGAATATCGCTCAAAGGATAATGAGGCATTGCACCACTTTCTACGTTAAGGTGCTTAAGTGCAAATTCTCACAAATCGAGCATCTACATGGTCAAAGTGGATGATTAAACAAGAATGAAAAACCGTTGGAAAGCACCGTCTGGGTGAAGGGTCCTTCCCCATGAAATATCCGGCCTACTCTCGTCACGCTAAAAAGTGACCAAACTTGATCACCATCAACTTAGTGAAGATGAAAATTACAGAGAGAAAATCGTGGCCGTGGCATCACCAAGATCTATCTTATGCAGTAAACTACAAGTTGTTAATTCAGCTTTCTCTCTCCACAACTTCTCCGGGGGCGCTTTTCATCTTGCCCCAAAGTGTGTTAAAGGACGTCGACAGAAACGCGAGACTATCCGGCGAGGAAATGCTAAGAAAATACCCTTGGTAGCAAGGGAGAAGGTATGCAAACCAAGAAGCAAGGTGGTTTGAATATTCAAGTTGTAGGAAGTGGAATATGGCATCGTGGGTAAATTAGTTTGGCTACTTGTGACCGATAACGAGGCACCGTAATCAGGTTAAATGGTTCATGGCATTTATATGAAACTCGATATGATTTTTGGAATCATACTCCACCTGCGACCGACTGCACTGCACCGAAGAAACTAAATAAAAATTAAGCTAGGGATGCAACAATGGTTTAGTCGTAGAAGGTACATGCTCACGAAGCTGACTCGCAAATACTCGTCACGATGAGCTACCTCACAATGGCCGCCAATACAAAGAACAATTGACACACATGATCCGATATGGAGTAAACTACTCCAACCTGGCACCGGTTCATACTATGGTCAAGTTACTCGAACAAACCGTCGACAAAAGATAGGATGGTCGAATAGGCATAGGTTGCGATAAAGCAACGTGTGTACTATGTGAGCAAGACGAAACGGAGGACCACACACATTTATTCGCCGAGCGCGTACGGTCTAAGACAATTTGCTTATAAGGCCGAGCGAGCGGGCTGTGGGTGCAGTGTACCGGCAGGGCTAATATGATGCCGCAATTTATACACAAAAAACGTTGGTGCGTAATGAAAAAGGAAGTTATAGCCGCCGCCCATGGCGCAAGAATATATTTCATTTGGCAAGCTAGGAATTGGAAGATATTCAAAGGAATTATCAGAATACGAGCACAATAATGCAACAAATACTTATATAGTGCGAGGAAGAATAGAAATGTTCATAGATACAAAGCAGGCAAGGAAATGTATAGGATATTTAGAGACTCTATGTAATTAGTAGTGACAGAGACATGGTGTCTTGACAACCTTCATGGTAAAGTAGTTAGGATTTGCTCTTATTCTAGAATTTTGTTGATGGTTGGTGGTAATAAAAAGATTTACAGGTTATTACCAAAAAAAAATACTACTAATTTAGTAAGTATTAATAATGTCATCTTTTGCCTTTTCCACTTTTTGGTTTTTTTACACTTTTGTGGTATGTCAAATATATGATAATATCTAGTCAAAACTAGATACTAGAAGTTAGTGCGCACAATTAATGTGCCAATCAAATGGTATCCCTTAGTCCAAGCTCCATACTTTCACGTGAGAGGAAAAAATATGATTTTTGGAGTACAAATAGGCAAGATTTAAGGAGAAGAGAGTAGCGGGGATATGTGGAGAGGGAAAAAAGAAAAAAAGGGGATTTTGGAAGCACAAGAAAGAGTCTTTATAGAGATTCTATCCAATTTGTGAACTGTTAATTATATTAAATGCTAGAGAGAGATGAAGTTTAAGAGCCCGTTTGGATTGGCTTATAAGTTCCTTATAAGTCGTTTTCTACTTTTTTTGAAAGGTTATCGCTGCCTTAAAGTCATTTTGTGCTTAAAATAAGCCTAAAAAAATAATTGGGCTCGTTTGGCTTAACTTATCTAAAGCAGCTTATAAGCTGAAAATAACTTATAAGCCAAAAAAAATAAGTTGGCTACCTCAACTTATATTTTTTTTTTGGCTTATAAGCTGGAAACAGCTTATAAGCTGCTTTTTGCTTTTTTTAAGCCCATCCAAACAGGCTCTAAGAGTTGTTGGGTGAGATCCTTTTTGAACAAAAGAGTAGACCCTTTAGCGCATAGTGTGCAATGAAGTTATTATTATTATGTTCGCTTTTTGCTTTTTTTAAGCCCATCCAAACAGGCTCTAAGAGTTGTTGGGTGAGATCCTTTTTGAACAAAAGAGTAGACCCTACGCGCACAAAATTAGTGTGCAATAGAAGTTAACATTAGTGTGCAATAGAGGTTAACATGGCGTTAACTTCTATTGCACACTCATTTTGTGCGCAAAAGATACTTTTGTAACTTCTTTTTTTGGGTTATTTTGGATCAAAATTTTATTTTTGGAATCTTTTAAGTTGCGAACTCTAAATATATGTCCATGCATACAAAACCATGATACTTTTAAAATCTTCACAAAGGAAATGTAAAACGTATTAATAAATCGTAGTTGTTGATCTACTGATCACGTATCTTCTCTTAATCGACAATTTGTTTAATAGATTTTTCAATGAGACGCGTTATGGCCATGGGCCATTAATTGATTATTATTGAATTATCATACCTTATAAGGAAGAGTTTAAGTTATATATACCGTCAATATAAAAAGATGTTTACACTATCAGGTTGTCCAAACAATATCTGCATGTAAGCTTTCCTACAAAGTGAAATTTGTAATCTTGAAAGAAGGAAAATTACTTGTTATAACAGGTAAAAATGATTTGATAGTGTAATTTTTTTTTTACACTAACGATGTGTGTATATATATATATAACTTAAAATATTCTGCCTCTATTCTTTAAAGAACTAATGAAGACCTTTAGCATCAGTGTTAACCAATGGCTACCCTTGTTACAACTAATTTATTTGCATGTTGTTAATGTTGATAGTATATAATATTCGTAAGGTTTCTTTTGTCGATATAGTCCACTGAGTTGTTCTTGTTTCTTTACCCATTTTGTTCTTGCAAGCTATTACGTTTTCTTGTTTTAGACATAATTTGACTTTTTCCAAAATTTGGAGTTGGTAGTTTCTTATAAATATTACTAACTCCGGATCAAAAAAAGTGTCCACTTAATTTTTTTGCTTGGGTCAAAAAAAGTGTCCACTTATTAAATCAAGAAATAATTAATCTTATCTTTTCAGATTTTCCCTTATTAAATGTTATGTGATCAAATCCCAATGCCTATTTAATTAGGGGTAGTTTAGTTAATTTACATTTTTTTTTTTGAGTGAGTAATTTCTTAAAAGGTGTGCAAATGGCTAAGTGAACTCTTTTTTTATCCGGAAAGAGTATTAATGTGAAGCTACTTAATTACTCCCTCATATAATATGTCTAAATAACCATTCCTAGTGAAGTGGAGTAGATCTTTTAGTATATATCCTGGAGAAAATGGTTATTGGTCGTGATTTTTCTTTTAGTACTAGAGGCCGGACACGGGCTCAACTGCACGTAATGCTCCATTTTAAATATTTTTGTAGTGCTATGTAGTTTTTATTTACTTGCAATTTTATATTTTTCTCAATGAGAATAATATTAACGATATGTTTTCATCGAGAAAACAAAGAAAAAATCAAATACTCCATATTATCTGATTCCTTTTTTTTTTTTTTAAGTTTTCTTTTTTGCTATACAAAAAAATAGTAAATTTAACATTTTCAGAACCAATAATTTCAATTATGTAACAGTAATTGTAAAATCGTACAATTTGAACCATGAATGAGATTAGTTACACTGTGTATCGGCTTAATGAACATGACAGACTTTCCAATTATATGAGGAGCTTTTAGAATTAAAATTATTAAGTTAAACATATTAATTTCATGCACTAAATTCCAAGGGAATTAAATCAATTATCATATAAACTATATGATGCACAAAATTAATCCCAAAGAAGTTTTATAACTGAAGTGAAAATGAAATACGGACAAAGGCTAACATTTGAATACTCTAATTACGCAATGAATTGAATAGTTAAATACTAAAAAGTAGGGGTAAGTTTTTTGCACAAATACTGTTAGGCGCACAACCATAAGAAGAAATGAATTGATAGGCAAATCAAGAGATGGGGTCCACTGGTTTGCAAGAAAATACAAACAACTGCAGGGAAAAGTACATGGGGCCCAGTGGTTTGGGATGATCTTTAAATTTTGCCCCTCATATTTATAATCTTTAAATTTTGCCCTTCTTAAAAAAAAACTTCGCTGCCTGTGTTCGAACTCCCACTACCAAAAATTTAAAAAAAAATCACAAGGCAGAGTTTAAATTTTGCTATGCTCCCACCGGTAGAACTTTAGTTATGTTTAACCAAAAGTCTGCCGATGGGGGCAGACTTTGCCTTGAGACATATTTTTTATTTTTTTATTTTTCAAGATAAACTTTTAGTTATGCCTTAACTAAAAGTGTGCCCCTTAAGACATAACAAAAAGTATGCCCAATAAGGCGGAACTTTTCCTTAACGAATAACTAAAGTTATGCCGGACCCAGCATAATTATAAGTTCCGCCTTATAAGGCAAAAGTTTATGCCTTATGGAAAAGTTCCGCCTTAGGGGCATACTTTTTATGCCTTAACTAAAGTCCATTTTATAAGGCATAACTAAAAGTATGCCCCCATAAGCGCGAACTTTTTCTTAAGGCATAACTAAAAGTTTGCCTTATAAGGCAAAGTTTATGTCTTAATAAAGTTATGCTTTATGCGGCATACTTTTAGTTATGCCTTAACTAAAAGTCTCCGCCCCATAAGGCATAGCTAAAAAGACTTTTAGTTAAGGCTTAACTAAAACGTCTTACAAGATGGATCCGACATATACTTGTTAAGGAATAACCAAAGTTATGCAGGATCCGGCATACTTATGCCAAGTCTGCCCATAAGGCATGAGTATGCCGGGTCCGGCATAACTTTGGTTATTCCTTAACGCGACCCAAACCTTGCCTTGCGATTTTTTTTTTTTTTTTTAATTTATGCTTAAGCGGAGGTTCGAACCTAGAACCCCATGATTTCTGCGCGAAGCTCAGGATTGCAACGCGAAGGGCAAATATTAAAGACCAACAATATAAGGGGTAAAATTTGAAGGGTACTGAACCAAAATGCCTTCAAAAAAAATAATTTCGACCAAAATACCCCAACAAAAAAAAAGTTACAAAAATGGCTTTAGCGCAAGAAATTATCAAGCTAAAAGTGTTAACTGAGATTCGCTCCGTTACATTCCTATAGCGCAAAGAATTTACCGCGCTATAGTGTTTTTTCTTTTTTTATTTTCCCCGCTCTTTTGGTTAATCCTTCTTTCGTTACACTTTTTAACGTACTTTGACCATAGATTAATCATGCTTCGACCCCGAAATTTCAATATTTTATATAGAACCCTACTTATTTTTGTGCGTTTAATTAGGTAGGATCAACACATCAAGGATACACAAAAGTTCGGATGACCGTTTTAGAGGTTGAAAAGTGCTCGAACGCCATTTTCGTTCAAGGATCGGACATTAGCTTGAAGTTCTTTACGAATACTTAAATTTGTTCATTAATAATTAATCAAAAGTTAATCAAAATGGCAAAATAGTTTCATGCAAAAAAAAAAAAAAAAAAACTTAATTAAATTGCATCATTCATAACCTTTGAGTAGATGAAAATACTTAACACACTAATTCATTCATTAATAAGAAACCCATGATATGTTAAAAATACAACCACAACATTCTTGAAAAAAACTTAATACTTAATTTAATACTCCAAGAGCATAACGATATATTAAACTTAAAACTAAAATCACAACATTCTTAATCATCATCGCAGTACAAGTCCTCAATATCGTCCTTAAAAATATTGGCGGTTTCAAGACATCTTTTTTCGTAGCGCTTAGTTCTCACCTATTGATGATGCTTGTTCTTCGGCCAACTTTAGCATGTAAAATCTACATCGTCTTGCACGCATTCTCGTTGTTTTCTTTTCCTAATCCTTTGCACGGCAAGCTCGGCAAGTTTCTCGCACCTACTTGAGGCATGGCTAAGGAGTACCTCGTTGGTATTGGGAGCGTTGAGATTTTCCAAGTCACCGAACAAGACGTTCGATTCTAAGAAGCCGACGTGACCATTCTCGCGTAAAACCGCAATAATATTCCCGCGGATCCGAATATTTCACACCGTTGTAAATCATCATTACGTTCTATAAGAAGGGGGATTTAGCTCATCTAGTTGAAATCACGATTATCGCCGAAAAATCGTCATGATTTGAACTCTCATCGTCACCGCTATTTGGTTCTTTTGGAAGAGTAAAGACCAAGTCGAGTTTCTACTACTCGACATTGAATATGGTGTAGTCTAATAACAAAGAAAGGGCTACTTATATAAGGCAAACCCCCAAGTACCCCGGGGAGGGGGGAAGGGTCTTTATGACCCTACCTACTTACCTTATTGTAAGAAAATGTTAGTCTTCACTCCGACATTTCATTACTTCCAATCCCACTTGGGATCTAAATCTCGTGCTACCATGTATACCATATTCTACCCTATGGTAACGTATTTGCATCCGATTGTTCTCTTCGCGAAAACGATTAAGAGCCAAATTAAACTCTTGTGGAGTTCCGCGAGGCAAAATTTGTGGAAAGAGCTCGGATCTCGTAAAACAAAAGGCTCATATTGAAAAAGGGATGATTTTCATCTCGAAAAAAAATATCGGAAAGTATCGTTAAGATTTATCGCATCCAGGGATGAGGGAGTTTAAAGTCGACGATTCCACACGAAAACCTCGCGATTGGTCCGCAAGCGAAAGTATCAAGGCCGCAATGGATGCTCCGTGGTAAGGAAACCGCCGAAAAGATGTGGACTATTTCAAAGTTCTACACAAAGCACACTTGTGATATGGGTGACCTCCTCAGATGATCATTGCAATCTAGATACCAATTTGATTGCTCGTATGTTGTTGCGACATTAGAGAAAACCTAAGGTATCCCTTCGCCTAAGTTTCTTTTAATTTTTTGTGTTAATATAATGTTCCTCATTGTTATATGTCGATATTTCAAATTTTCCAGGTACTTATTAAAGATTGTATTAGAGGCCGTCTTGAAAGTATATAACAAAACGCGTTACTACGAGGAAGGCGTATCTTGGGCGTAGGCGTGCACATGAAATAGTCTACGGCAATTGGGAGGGCTCTTTCAAGACGTTGTCGAGATACATGGCGGCTCTACAACACTTCAATCATGGTACTGTTGTTGAATGGAAGCTCAAATCGAAGCCCGGCGTGTCTTAATATTTTCGATTTTGTATTTCGGCCTTCAAACCATGCAACACGGGTTTGCTCATTGTCGGCTCCGTAATATCAATACGGAACACATGTGTACGGAAGTATGACATAAAGCTGCTAATAGCAGCTTGGAATGGGATGCAAATGGAGCTATATTCCCTCTAGCTTTTGCAATCAAAATGCAATGAGAGCATTAGTACGCATGTTGGGACTACTTAAGGCAACACGTTATTAAGGATCGCACGGGAATATGTGTGATATCGTATAGAAAATGCCGGCATATTGCACAATATGTTCAATTTGCAAGGTGACAACCACCCTTTGTCTACCATCGTTATTGTTTAAGGCATTTAAAGGCAAACTTCCAAAAGGCATATCGAATCCCAACACTTTGCAATTGGACGCGGGGGCCGCAACAGAGCATCGTTAGAAGAAGTTTAACCGCAAATGGACATTATTAGGCGGGCGAACGAGGAAGCCTTCCACCGGTTAAATGCAATTGATAAAGACAAATGGACATTACACAAGGACGAAGGTAGACGACGGGGTATGCCGACAACAAATGTACCCGAGTCATTCAATGGCTTGTTGAAATCGCACCGGGACTACCCGTCACCGCAATGGTGAGAATGACATTTAAGCAAAGTTGTGGAGCGGTTCGTCGCAGATCAAAAGAGGCCAAAGCACATGCAAGGTCTAAGATGGATGCCAAAACCGTTAAAACTATTCGAGTACCACAAATATAAGGCTCAAAAACATGATCGGATGGAGTACAACCCTGCAGAGCGCATATTTGAACTCACAACAAGTGTGCACCAAGGTAAAGGAGGTAACGTTCACACAATTTGTGAGATTCCAAGAACGTGCACATGTGGCAAGTGGCAATCATATCACATGCCATGTTCTCACGCCTTCAAGTGTTTTATCACAATGGGAAAGAACGCCTCCTCTTACATGGCCGAGGAAAGTATACGGTTGAAAATTATGCAAAAACGTATGCCGGAAGGTTCTATCCACTTCGTAGTGAGAATTATTGGCTACCGCATCCATTTTCAATGGTTGCAAATAAAGCATTTATCCGTAAATTCGTAAAGAATGCATACTCACGTATTCATAATGAAATGGATGTTCCACCGGGGAGATACACTCGAAAAATGCTCATTTTGCAATTATGTTGGTCATGATAAGCGCAAGTGTCCCTTACGCATAAAGGTCAAACTACATCTCATGCGGAAGTACCTCTCAAAGGAGGAAACTTTAGTGGTGGAAGTACCTCTAGTGGTGGTGGCACATCTCGCGGGTGGCGGAAGATCAACTCAAGAGCATTAATTGATGTATTAAATTAAGTATTAAATTTTTTTTCAAGAATGTTGTGGTTGTATTTTTAACATATCACGTGGTTTCTTATTAATGAATGAATTAGTGTGTTAAGTATTTTCATCTACTCAAGGTTATGAATGATGCAATTTAATTAAGTTTTTTTTTTTTTTTGCATGAACGCTGCCATTTTGATTAACTTTTGATTAATTATTAATGAACAAATTTAAGTATTCGTAAAGAACTTCAAGCTAATGTCACCGATCCTTGAACGAAAATGGCGTTCGAGCACTTTTCAACCTCTAAAACGGTCCATCCGAACTTTTGTGTATCCTTGACGTGTTGATCCTACCTAATTAAACGCACAAAAATAAGTAGGGTTCTATATAAAATATTGAAATTTCGGGTCCCGAAGCATGATTAATCTATGGTCAAAGTACGTTAAAAAGTGTAACGAAAGAAGGGTTAACCAAAAGAGCAGTGGAAAATAAAAAAGAAAAACACTATAAATGCTAAGAATTTCATCGCGCTAAAGGCATTTTCGTAACATTTTTTTTTGTCGGTATTTTGGTCGAAATTATTTTTTTTGAGGGCATTTTGGTTCAGTACCCAAATTTGAAGACCACAAATATGAGGGGTAAAATTTAAAGACCACCCCAAAAGAAGGGCAATCCGCGCAAAAAAATGTACAAAAGCTAAGTAAAGTTTTCTGGCTGACAGATGTAATAAATCGAACATAGAGTGGTTTTTTTGTCCAAGAGTGCAAAAGTACATCTATAAAGCAATTTGTTACGGTATCAGTAAAGACCCACAAATTGCAGAATTTCTATAATGCCCTTGAGAGCTAGAAGCAGACATGTTGTTGAACACTAGCTTGCTTCTAGAATCTTATTAATAGTACTAGATGATGAAAGCCCGTGCTAACATAGGCCCAATACAAAAAATAATTTTTTTTTTCCTAGTTTGTCTTAAAAAGAATGATATGTTTTTATGTTTAGAAATCATTTAACTTGGAACTTTCCCTTTTACCTTTAATGAAATTATTTAAATCCTCACAAATATCTATGACTTGTTTTAGACCACAAGTTTTGAAGATCTTTCCTTTATTTTTTAAACATCGTGCCTAGTCAAACTATGTCATATAAATTAGGACAGAGAGAGTACTTTTTAGTAATATAATTATGGAATTTTTATTATAGAAAATATTATAATTCAATTAATTAAAAATATCAATAAATTTTTACTTAGTCCGCTGCTCTCATATATGACTTTCCTGGTTTGCTCCTCCAATTGACAGATTTGAAATACACCTTCTCCTACCGAGTTTCATGCCATCATCTCTTTCTACTCAACAACACTGAAAAGCGCTTTTATGTGTTAGCATCTATTATGGTCTTAAATTTTTAAATATAGACCAACTTCATCATTTTAAGAAAATATGTGTATACGTTTCTTGACCGTTTATATTTCGTCTTCTTGATGTTATTCCATTATTTGTGTGAGACGTATGTGTCTAAACTTATACCCAAAGGTACAAGTTTTAAATCTTTTGGTTTTATGACTTCTTTAGCGGTTTTTGTGTTCAATTTAAATAGTTATTTCTTTTTTCATAAATTTCTCTTCTTTAAATTTTCTCTAAGCGTACTTTTATCATTTTCTGAACTTGTTATCATTATTTAAATGTATTATTTTTTTGTCGCTATTGTCTCCTACTGCTTCACGTGGAGCCCATCTTAATTTTTTTTTTTTTATCTCCTACTTCTTCACGTGAACCCCACCTTACAATTGTCTCCTAATTCTTCACTTGGACCCCAACTTAATTTTTTTATTTCTATTATTGTAGAAGAGTGAGCCACATTTTTTTTTTAAAAACTATATTAGAAGAGTGGGTGGACGACAATCCAACCCACTCTTCTAATATAGTATTAATAGTATAATAATTTTGTCATTGGTTCTAACTGATTTTTTTAATTTAATTTCTTCACTTACATTATGAACAAGTGATAAAGCACGTAAACATCAAAACTCGGAGCGGATTAGAATCATTGTTCTTTTAAATAACCGTGAATATATTTCTCTTAAGCTAGAAAAACAAAAAATTCAAAGGTTTAGCACGTATAATTTATTTACTAATAAGTGAAAATTGATGTGGTGTAAGTCTAAATGTTACCTATATAATACGTTTGATTTTAATTATCATAAAACGAGAGACTCCGACCCACTCAAATTTGCAACAATTGATAATACCAAGTCTTAACATTTCGTGCATGTATTGTCATAGTGGACCAGAAAATTAAAAAAAATTTGTAAGAAATTGTCAAAGTGTGGCTCATTCTTGTGAGAGTTGCTAAACCTAGAACCAATGAACCATTGTCGTGTTACTATGGTCAACATTTTTCTTACTATAAATACAGCCTCATTTTACTCTGATCATCACAAAATCAGAAACATAACAACGAAGTATAAAACTGCATAGACTATATATAGTAATTATAAAAAATGGCTTCAACTAGCTTCCTCTTTCTTTATGTGTTAATCATGTTTTCTCTAGCAGGCATGGCAATTTCGGATTTGTCAGATGATTTCTACGATGATGTTTGTCCTGAAGCTTTACCAACCATTAAACGGGTTGTTGAGGATGCAGTCCGGCAAGAGAGGCGAATGGGCGCATCTTTGCTACGTTTACATTTTCATGATTGTTTCGTTAATGTGAGATTCTTTTTCTCCCACTTAATGTCGTCTTTCACTTCCTCCTAATCTCTATCCGTGAAAGCATTAAGTATTTTAACCTGAAATCTTGACGATATTAGGAATGAAATAACCTCAAAAAATTTATAGGTTAAATAGAGATCCAGTGGAGTCATTGGTTTTGGTTGATTTGAGAATGATATCATTACTAATGCTTTTGTTGTCAATGCAGGGTTGTGACGCTTCGATTCTTCTTGACCAAACGGCTACTATTGATAGTGAAAAGACTGCTCGTGCTAATAACAATTCTGCTAGAGGATTTGAGGTGATTGATAAAATCAAGTCCGAGGTTGATAAAGTTTGTGGATGTCCAGTCGTATCTTGTGCGGACATCTTGACAGTTGCAGCTCGTGACTCTGTGGTTGCTGTGCGTATTACTCCCTTATGTCATAACATAGGCTAAAACTTTACTTTTCTCGTCAATTTTTCTCCTAACCATAGTTGATGTTTAATTTACGGTCCATCGTTGTCCAAACTAATTAGTAAAAGTCGTCAACTAATATTTAAAAACTCATCAAGTTAGGTTAATTAAACTAGAATTCCCAAATTGAGATAGATTCATTAGATATTTTATTAAGTTCAACATGAAATAAAGAATTAGCATCAAGGCTCATATATAGTGAGTCAGGGAGTCAACATAAAATTTGTATGATGCTAATGTTATGAACTTTTATTAGTGTATAATTAACCTGAAACATTTATATATGAACAGCTACATGGGCCAACGTGGGAAGTACAACTAGGAAGAAGAGACTCCACTACAGCAAGCAGAACTACAGCCAACAATGACATTCCAACTCCAGTGATGGACTTACCTGCACTTATCGACAACTTCAAGAAGCAAGGTTTGGATGAGGAAGACCTTGTCGCTCTCTCTGGTGGTCACACACTAGGATTTGCTCAGTGTTTCACCTTCAGAAATCGCATCTACAATGACACTAACATTGACTCCACCTTTGCGAGCCAACGCCAAGCAAATTGTCCACGTAGTGGAGGTGATTCCAACCTTGCATCCCTTGATCCTACACCTGCTCTTTTCGACTCAAAATATTTCAGTAACTTGATATCCAAGAAAGGGCTTTTGCATTCCGATCAAGCACTATTTAGTGGAGGAGATACTGATAATCTTGTTAAAACCTATAGTACGAACCTAAGGACTTTCTCTAAAGATTTTGCTGAATCTATGATTAAGATGGGGAATATCAAGCCATTGACTGGAAATCAAGGTCAGATTCGTGTAAACTGCAGGATGGTGAACTAAGTAGTGCTAATGAAAACAAATGTTTCAAGAATTTGGTTATTTTCAATTGTAATTTTGATTTTTCATTTTTTTTCATTTGGAACCTTTGTTGTTAATCACCTAAAATAAGTTAATTGCGAACAAAGTTGTGTGGTAATTTGTTTATTAAAGAAATTCAATTATGTTGTTTTCAGCTTACGAGTAAATTTTAGGATGGCTATCGAGTGAAAGAGCAGCGTTTTTATTTTGGCTGAATACCTAAAAACATTCTTAACATTGGCTAAGATTATTAGTTTCCTTCTCAAATTAACTGTGCCTAGTCATAATTACCCCCGAACTTGGCTATTTAATAACATTTCTACCCCTGATCGTGTCATCCCAAGTAAGTGCTGTATGTACACTCGCCTTCCATGTGATTTTATTGTCCACATGATAAGTTTTAAAAAATAAAATATATTTTTATGCATATTTAAATTCACTAATTCTTTAAATCATCTTTTTGGGTCAATTTGTAGAAAAGCTTGGTTGGAACTTCATTATTTAGGTTTTTTTTTATTTTTTATTTTTTTATTATTATTATTATAACAAAACTAATGGAGTTCCAGGCAATTGTTTTTACAAATTTGGCCCGAAAAAATATACAATTAAAATAAATAGTCATTGCATAAAAAAAGATATAACAATAAATAGACAATTAGAACTTCACTATTTTAACTAAAAATTTTATTTGGATAAATATAATGGAGTTCTAACCAAGTAATTCATGTTTACATATTTAACGGAAAGGTTACACATTTGAAATAAACGGTCATTACATCCAAAAAGAATAAAAATAAATAAGTACACAATCCATTACTTTGGGTATGCCTTTTTTAATTGGCTGAACATAATAGAGCTCTAACCAAGTGTTTTTTTACTGATTTGGTCCGCGAAAAGAAAAATACACGATTGAAATAAATAGGCATCGCATCTAAAGAAGAAATGCATGTTTGGTGCTCCATTATTTTGTCTATTTTTTTTTATTGAACAAAAATGGAGTTCTAAGCAAGTTTTCTCTTAATATAAATTTGGCCTAAAAAATAAAACATAAACAGTTGAAACAAATAGTCATTGCATGCATCAATGAAACCTTTTTTTAAAATGCAAAGTTGGGATAAAATATACATTGTATATTGAGATGAATCAGAAGAAATATACAATTGGAAAAAATTGTAGCAATTAACGGTTGAAAAATAGCCGACCTTAGAGCTGATTTTTCAATTCTTCTTTACTCCCATGTGCCTAAAAGAGAGTGTACTCACACACTTTACCACATCAGTGGTAGAGACTATCAAATAGCCAAGTCCAAGAAGAATAAGTAAGACTAGGCATAATTTGAGGAGGAAACTAATAATCCGACAAATTTAAGAGTATTTTTAGATATTCTAGATCTGGCTTTACTTTTGAGTAAATTGATTTTCCTCAAAGTTGTTTTACCAATGGATAATTAATTGCAAAAGTCATCCCTAGCTACGTACACACGAGAAACAACTTTAACATTAGTGTTTCGTTTTCTTAAAACTTCCTTGTATATTCAAATTAGGGGCGGTAACTAAGCAATTTGGCTTTGAATTTGAGCGGATCAAAATGAACTCAATTAATAGATTATCCCGCGTAGAGTACATTTTGGCTAACATAATCTGAATAAAGATGGACTAAATAGTAGATCATAATTCAATTCACTCAATTTTGACACAACTTTTGATCTTACTCTTTGAAAACATCTATAGATATATCTTAACCAATCTTATTAATTAAATCGATAACACAAATCTAATTTGTCATTGCGATTTCTCAAAATATCTTTAGGTGCCCATCGGCCATCACGGCCCTTGAATTTAAGTCGTGACAAACTTGATATAAGATCTTAGGCTTTAGAGTCCGATTGAGTATGTTGTCGACCATACTTATAAATGGGAGTTGCAAAAGCATGTTAAAAAGTTTTTCCCTTCTTTCATTCTTATCTCATGTGCTAGAGTTGAATTAAGATTTAATTCTTAAATGTTTTCATCACAGATAGTGAGAATGAGATCGTCCGCTGGGGGCTGGAGGATCAGATGAGGCACCACCAATGCGAGCTACTCCAACTCTCCAAGGGCACGTGACAAGATATAACATGTGAAAGAACTGAGAAATGAAATTGTGGATCGGAAGATACGTTGAACTAAATAAGATATAACATGTATTATCAAGATTGGATTGCAAAACAACCAGCCGACCAAAGTAAATTGTGGATCGGAAGATATGTTGAACTAAATAAGATATAACATATATTATCAAGATTGGATTGCAAAACAACCAACCGCCAAAGTTTTATTACAGGACTCGACTATGACCGAAAAAAAAGAAAAAACAACAAGACACGACCCACAATTAAGCAGGATCAAACTCGATCCATATGCTTCTTATTCTTCTCCACATGATTGCAATACCAACATTTATGCAGTGACAAACTGATTTTTCATCAGCCTCACTGAACCCTGCATCATCATATTTATATTAAACCAACATTATCCAAGAAAATTATAACTGGCTATACGTACAATGATCTTCTCATTAATCAGCCAACAGAATGCATCAAGAAAAATATATAGCAAGCATTGAGATCTGAAGTTTCAAATTTACTACCGTTGGTGTTACTCCATTATTTATTTTACTTTAACAATGCGAGCGAGCACAAATTCTTTTGTAACATGTAAGATGATACTTCTCGATTATGTGATACATTTTTCTTTTTAGACCATAAGTTTCAATTTTTTTTTAATTTCTTTCTTAAACTTCGCATCCAGTCAAACAGTGCAACATAAATTGAAATGGAGAGCTAATAAATGTGTACTTGCCCTGTCCCAATTTTGTTCTTTCTAAAATTTTGTGCTCAATAAACACCACAACATCAATTAGAACATGGGAGTATTAAAAATTTGTCGTTTGCAAACCCAAATTCATTATATTAAGAGAAGAATTAAGGTGAATAACGTACTTGGAGCAGTCAGTGGACATGCTGATCTTAAAGGGACTTTTGACACCACAAACACCAGGGAGACCAGCAGCTTTGCCCATGTCAATGCCCTTGATAATCGTAGCAGCTGATTTCAGGCAATTGCATGCAGTCCTACGATCCTCTGTCGTCTTAGCAGAACTTATCATACCTCTAATGACTCCACAACAGCTTCCGAGAGGGCCACGATTCTGCAGATACGGGAGGCATTGAACCGCAGCCGCCTGAACCTGACCGCAGGTAAATGCCTCTGCATAGGGTGCAACCACCACCATGCACAAAACCACGAAACATGCAATCTTGCCAACCATTTTCACTGGTAAACAAAAAGAGGAAAGATAAAATACTAGAGAGTTATTATGGGGAAGGGGTAGTGGATGATAGAACAAATGTTTTTGCTTGAGTGTTGGGTACAATAGGTAGTGAGACCTTTGGGTTTTTATAGACAGAAAATTGGAACTAAATTACCAATGAAAGAGTGAGAGGATTAGTTGGTAGTTGGAACATTAAATTCAATGCTTTTTTATCGTACAAAATTACTGAGATGCACTATATTGTGGTTAAAGAGACCATACTTCTCTAGTATTTATCTAGTTATTATGTCTTCACCATACATAAACCAATATCCTCTCAAGACCATGGACCTAATTCAAGAATAGTTTTCCTTTTTATCTTATTCTTCTTAATCTCGTTAATTCAATCTTTTGTTACTTTCCAAGTAGTCTTAACAGATTTCCGATAACTAGTGATCTGTGACGGGGCCAGAAATTCAAATAAGTGGCATTCAAATTTTTTCTTTTTATGAAAAGGGGATTAACATCTTATATATATGCAAAACAAAAAAATTGCTTATTTAATAGAGCGAATTTCAACCAAGGGGGTTTAATTTGGGCTCAATTGAACACCCTTGCGCCCCTCTGCCTCCTCCCCTGCTAGTGGTAAAATTATTTTTTACTTTCATAGTCTTATATGAACAATTTAGTAGTACTATATACTAAATTCTCATGAAAACTAAACTAGATATCTTCAAATATTCAAAAGATGTCACTAGGAATGTTTCAAGAGAGGCGTAATTTATTTATCAATTGGCTTGGGGCTTAGAAGACTTCAAGATGTCAGTGAAAGTTTAAATATGAAGAGGTGGTGGAAATTTAGGACCACAGACTCCTTGTGGTCTAAATTTCTAACTGCCAAATATTGTAGATTCACTTGATCACCTGTTACTAAACAGATCATTCCTACTCAGTCTCGAATTTGGAAGAAGATGCTCAGGAGTAGGGATAAAATGGAAGACAATATTCTCTGGAGGATTAATAAGGGGAATAGCAATTTATGGTGGGATAATTGGACTAGTATGGGGGCAATAGCACTTACAATTCACATGCAAGCACCTCCGATGAACTCAAAAGTTACTAATATTATTCACCATGGTGCTTGGAACATTGAACAAATGCACTTCCCGAAATTTTTTGCAGAACATATCCTATCTATTGAGATAGGGTATCAAGACATGGATGACACACCCGTCTGGAGTCCCAATGGTAATGGATTATTCTTTGCTTCTTCTGCTTGGAAGCTGGCAAGGCAATCCAAAAACAAGTCCCCTCTTTTGATGAGAATTTGGCACAAATATATTCCATTCAAGATGTCCTTTTTGATGTGGAAATTGCTGAAAGATAAATTGCCTTTTGATGATATTTTATGCAAGTTTAAACAAAATGTTGTGTCTAGATGCTTCTGCTGCAAAATCCCTCAAAGTGAGACTATTCATCACTCTTTTATGGCTGGAGAAATGGCTTGTAATATCAAAAAATTCTATGGTAGTCCTCTTGAAATTAGATGGGAGAATCCTATCAGAGCTTACTTGAAGATATGAATTCCATCCATCAAATTTTGCTACAAACCATTCCTATGGTGGTTTGTTGGGAAATATGGAAAGCTAGATGTGCAGAAAGGTATGGCAACACCAAGTGCTCTTTGAAGAGAATCAAGTATCAAATTCTTTCTCACTTAAAGTGGATCTTGACCAAGGTGAAACCCGATGAGAACTGGGGGACAGATTGGTTTAATATATGCACTCAGATCATGAATTTGACTCCAAAGAGTGATTGCATTACTGTTAAATGGAGCAAACCAGAATGGGCTTGGTTCAAACTTAATACAGATGGTAGCAAAATGCAGGATGGATCAGCTGGAGCGGGGGTATTTGTAGAGATGCAGAGGGCCACTTAATCATGGCTTTTGCTTCACCTTTGGCTAATGTTAGTGGCAATTCTGCTGAAGCTAAAGCTGCATTACAGGGGCTAAAATGGTGTACTCAAAATGGCATCGGTAAACTCATATTATAAGGGGATTCTCTATTGATTATAAACATGCTTAAGGGCAAGACTGTACCTCCTTGGTACCTGAAAGAAACTATCCTTGAAGATCAGAAGCGAGCACAAAGAATTGGATGTCGATTCCAACATTGTTATCGGGAGGCGAACCCAGTTGCCGATGCCTTGGCTAAGAGGAGCATCAACAATCAAGATCACAACTTCTTCTCCCTTGAAGAGATACCTAAGAGTGCGAGAGGCCCATACAGAATGGATTAATTACAAATGCCCTCACTAAGATTCAAGCATAGGAAGCATAACTTTTGGTAAATATTTTGTATTAAAGCCTAGTAAATAACTAGCTGCGTATAGGCTTTGTTATATAAAACCTCTGTAGAGGAGGTTTTCTTTTGTTTTTGCAGTTGTAATTCGGAGTCATGGATGCTATAACCACCTCATTGTAAGACTGGTTGCTGATTTTGGAAGATAATGAAATATCCAGGGCACTGGGAAATTGATTCAAAAAAAACAAAAACAAAAAAAAAAACAAATACCAATTAAGGTCATTGGCACTCAACCCCCTGAGTCTTCAATGTTTTTATGGGCATTAATATTTTCTACTTCCTGACCCTTTGATAGTTTTCACTAATGTACAATCTAGTACTGCTACTTCAAACACAAAAGACGTCTTTACAAATTAAGTTGACGTGAAATACTATTGGTATTCTCCAAGGCAATTGATCTTTCAGCATAAGAAATCAATGTAAACTTGTTAGAGAATACGTTCCACTTAAATGTATAAGGGTTTCAAAAGGAATTTATAATATCCTGTGCAATTCTACTCATTGCTTTAAAATAGCGGATTAGATGCTCACATTAATTTTTTACAGGAAATCAAATCCAAATGTTGATATAACCCTTTTAAATATTGTCTTCTTTCTATCACTACTCTATTGCTTTGAGCTTCGCTCTCTAAACTCAGCCTATCGAACCGCTTCAATTAGATCCACTCATTTCTCTCACAATTCAGCCTACCGAGCCACTAACTTTAGTTCAGATCTACTCCTTAACATGTTGAGCCTACTCTTTCAGCTCTAGGTCCACTTTAACCTATTGAGTATGCTCTTTCCTGCTCCAGGTTCAGTCACAACCACCTTGTTGAGCCTGATGACCTGATCTCTCTCTACATCAAGTTCTCTTTAATTTAGGACAAAAAAACAGGTCTTGGTCTGAGTGTATACTCTAGAACGGGGTTATACATGTGAAAGGGTGTTAAGAGAATTTACTTGTTCCTCGTTATTTGTGTAGAGGCTTCAAAATGGGTTCATTAATTCCCAGTCTCCGGTTACTCCACCAATTACCCTAAGATTCTAGATCGTAGTTATTATGAAGTTATTCTTAATCTAACAGTGATCAAACTCCTCATGGTCCTGGCCTAAATTCGAGTGGTTCCCCAACATTTTGTCTATCTTTATTTGGTAGAAATTGATGTAATAATTGACCCAAACCAAAACACATGAATTAGGCCAAACAAGAGGAAATCTCTTGAGGCATAGTCTCTGAGGGGTTAGTCTTTTGTGATTTGTCTTATGGCCATAACTTTTACGCAACAAAAGTGGGTAGTTGAGTTGCATCTCTCAAATTCTGGCACAGAATTCTCAAAAATTCCAACTCCACTAAATAAGGGGGAAAAAAAGGGTTGAACAAAAATAAAAATTGGAGTCGTAGTATTTTTCTTCTTTAACGTACGTAAGATATACTAGTTTTTCACTAAACAATGTCTCACAATTAGATGTGGAAAAACATAATATATCCATTATCCAAATACATCTATCTCAGAAGGATGTTATGTAAAGCACTTTTTTTTTCTTTTTTGCTACGGAAAGGAAATGCAATAATTTACAAGGTTATGCAAAGCTAATTTTTTTTTTTTTAGCTCGAACAAACTCTATTTTTTTATTGCCAAACTCAGAAACACCCCACTTACAGCTTACAGTAGTGTCATAAGCCAAAGAGAAAAATACAATCACAAACCAATAAAAACAACTCCCGACCACCTCTATCCTGTATTTATCGACTCTGTTCTATAAGCATAACTCCTCTATCCATTTCCTATCTTTACCGCTTGCCTTCCTATTCAAGACATCAAAATCTTCACTTTGGTCTCCATTTTTATCAGCTGGATCACCCCTTGAGGCCTGGACACACGATGATTCCATAATGCTTCATTCCTCGCCTCCCAAATGTGATATATTAGTGTAGCCAGTACAGCCCATACTAGTCCTCTACTGATTCTTCCTTGAACTCTCCTGCCTATCCTTTTCCACATTCCTTCCATATTTATATTGCATCCCTATATCTGCAACCATTTTTGCACATCCACTAGACATCTTCTTGAGTATTCATACTCAAAGAAAAGGTGTTGTACGGATTCAGGTTGACTACCACTTAGAGTACATGAATTGTCTTGGCAGATGCCCATCCTAGCCAGTCTTACTCTTGTTAGTAGTCTGTCATGCCTAGCTAGCCAGTTGATGAAGCAATGCTTTTTGGATATTCACATTATTCCACACTGCCCTCCACCAAGTCTTTTGCTCTCCATCTCCCAGTCTCCATTGGTAACCACTTCTGATTGTGTATTTCCCTGTTTGTTTGAGCCATCCATTTCCACTATATCCTCCAGCAAATATATGTTTAAGGCCATATATATTCTTCCGACACCAAAGAATCGTCTTTGGGGGGGGGGGGGGGCGAGAGAGAATATTGCCACCAATCATGCCCTATCAAGTATACATGATTAACCCACTTTACCCATAGGTTATCAGTTTTGTTGACTATGTTCCAAACATATTTAGCCACTGCTGCCTCATTGCATTTCACACAATCAGTAATTGTAACACCCCGTAAATTCGGGTTAGGTGTGAATGTGTAAAACTAGTATTAATGTGATATTTAGCTATATGAATACATTCGGGATGAATTTGGGTGATAAGCAGTAGTTTTGAAGTCAAACCAAATAGTGAAGTTCGTAAGAGTTCTCAAACTCATCTAAATTTCGGTAGGTCTGACTTCTAAGCCAGTTTCGTGAATATACATTGGGAATTTGGGAAAACTTCCTGCATGAAAGTTATAGGCCTTTGAAATACCTTTTCAACGGTAGATCGGTTAGCTCCAACGGAGCTCTGTGATAGGAGTTATGCCCATGTTACTGAACGTTATAGGCAGTCGCGATACCCTTGCGTCACAAGGGTGGCTTTTCATGTTACAGACCGGTTTTTGGCCTTGTGCGCCACACTTGCGATGCAAGGGTGGTAGAGGAGAGGCCCCTTTCCCTGCCCTTGCAACGCAAGGGTGGCGCGAGACCCCATTTTGCTGGTTCCGAACGCTATAATTTTAAAACTTTATTTTAACTTTTACCCACTTTGTTTTGGATGACTTTTTAAAAGAAAACAACCCTAAGGCTTCCCCAAAACATATAAGGTATGTTCTTGATAAATTCCTATCATTAAAACATAAATCTAACATCAAATTAACACTAGTTCATCCTTCAAACCATAGATTCTTGAAAACCGAAGAAAGAGAAGTTGAAGGAGACTTTGGGAAACTTCTTAAAGGTATGTTCTATGATTCTTACTGAGATTATTGAGAGGGATGGGACTAGTGTAAGGTATTAGAAACAATTAGAATCCATGGGTGATTCTTGGGGGATTCAAGAACACGTTTTTGGGCACAAAAAGCCCTAGTTTTGCGATAAGGGTGGGAACTCTTCGAATTTGGTTAAAGTTCTGAACTTTGTCATTATTAACCTATTGTAGAGTGATTGTTGAACGTTGGAAATTCTGTTGGTACCATTTTAGCGGGAATTGAGGTATGTCTCTTTTTTAAAATCTTTTTTGACTATAAAGGTGATTTGTATGTCTCTTTTTTAACATACTCTTTCGAACGGTTTTTATGAACTCTTTGGTTGTGGTTTGTGTGCGTGAGGGACAAGCCCATTTTAAACCTTGTTTGTACTATATTATATATACGTACTCATGATTGTTTTCCTCTCTAAAGGATGATTGAATATTGAGATATAAAGCTTTGGTATTCGAACTTGAATTACCCCATAAGGGATGTTTAAACTTGATAATTGAAAAGCTTGACTATCTCATGTGAGCGCTCTGTAATGGATTGTGTTGAACTTGAAACTTGCTTAAAGAAGTGATCCGGTATCCAAAACTGAAATGACTTGATGTACCCCCATAATGGGATGATGAACATAATCCTTAATGAATAATGTGACTATCATGATATGACTTGTGATTCGGCTTCCATGCCATGATTTGAGTGATTCGGCTTCTATGCTAGGATTGTGATTCTGCTCTTTTGACATGATTTATATTATTTGTGTTTGGCTTAGCTGCTCGGGAGGAAGGGTAATCACTATGGATCCTAGTGGGGTTGCCTAGCCATTCGGGAGGAAGAGTGGTCATCGAGGGTTCATAACCCTGGATTTGCATTTGCCTAGCTATTCGGGAGGAAGGATAGTCTTTAAGGGTGATAACCCTGATGTGTTGCTTCTAAGCTGGTTTAGGGAACCTTAAATGGTCATCCCTTCATTATACTGATTTGGGCCTGTATTGGCATGTGTTACTTTGGTTGCCTGTGAGTGGCTTGTTTCGTATTTTGGAAGCCTGTGAGTGGCTTGCTTCGTATCTTTATTGCCTGTGAGTGGCTTATTGATGATATTGATCTCGAATTGAAAAGATTCAAATGGTAATAAATGGTATAATGAATCGGAAAAGATATATACTTGTCTTGATGGTTTTCTATTGATGATTTTGGGTTGTTTGATTGATCTTGTCTTTGATTTCAAATTATTCTATTGGAACTATTTTCACTAATCATTATTGTATTATTTTGTTATATTACTTGTTGTCCCCGAGACACTCATTGAGTATCTAATACTCAGGCATACCATTGTTGTTTTTTATGGTAAGTTAGGTAACGAAGAAGAGCAGGTACAGACAGATCTCGTGGATTAGGAGTACTTGCTGCTTTCTAGATTGTTGGTGAGCCCATATATTTGTTCATGGGTTTTCATTGAGTCAGTTATTACTTCTTAGCAGTTTCAGGCTATCTCCTTAGTTAGTTTATTTTCTTAGAAGCTCCATAGATAGTTATAAACTTATAGGTAGCGTTTGGATGTCTCTTATGTTTTATGGAGGCATGTTGCCACGTTTCAACTAAATGTTGAATAAGATTTCCGCTGATTTTTATTTCATAAATTGTGACCATGATCTTTAATTATTTATTTATAACATCTCTTAAACTATTAATGAAAGATTATCGAAAAATATTTGATGTTTATTGATTTTACAAGGTGCTTCCGGTGTTGTTCATAGCATCGAATGTCTATTATGCCTAGGGTGGGTTTCGGGTCGTGACAGTAATTCTAGTCCCCCTTCTCTCTTTGGTTTGCACACCACATCCCAGGCTATCAATGGGGGTTTGTTTGTATACACTTGCCCAGACCATGTGAAATTTCAACAAACTGCTGTAATTTCCTTTAGCACACTCTTAGGCAGAATAAGGATTGATGACCAATAAGAGCGGATATGCATTAACACAGAGTTAACAAGTTGAATTCTCCCAAAGAAATGATAGATTTTTTGTACCCCATACCTTCACCCTTGCAACTATTTTCCCAATAAGAACTTCATAGTCCAAGGCAGATAGTCGTTTTGATGTTATAAGTATGCTCAGGTATTTAAAAGGGAGTTTACCATTAGTTTACCCAATTAATTCACACAGATCTTCCACCACCTGTTTGTCCATGTTAGGAGTAAAGATATTTGATTTGTAGCCTTGGTGGTAAGTCTAGAAGCCTCGAAGAAAGTGCTTAGTCATCGCAACATTAGCATTACAGATGTGAATTCACCTTTACTGAAAATGAGCATGTCATCTGCAAAGCATAGATGGTTTAACTTCAGTCCCTAGCATTTAGTATGAAACATAAATCCCTCCTTCATAGCAACCCACTTCATGATCCTAGTAAAATATTCCATGCATATTGGGTCCCCTTGTCTCAAACCCCTCTTTCCTCTAAAATTACCATGCAATCCCCCATTCAAGGATATTCTGTATTGTGGTGTGGATATGCACTTCATGATCCATTTTATATACTTGCAGGGGAAATTCAATCCATATAGCATTTCCTCCACAAATCCCCATTCAACAGAGTCATATGCCTTTCTAAGGTCAATTTTGATCAAACAACTGCTAGTGGTATTTTTCCTACTGTACAGCCTTACGAGGTCCCGACATATTAGAACATTTTGAACAATTGTTCTCCCAGTTACAAATGCACTTTGGTTGTCTGCAATTATGTCTGGCAACACCTCTTTTAATCTGAAGCATAGCATATTTGATATCACCTTACAAGTAGTATTGCAACATGATATAGGTCTGAAATCCCCTACAATTTCAGGATGTGTCCCTTTAGGGATTAGACTTATTACTGTATCATTGACCCCATGCAGTATCTTGCCAGTCTCAAAGAATTCCATAACCCCAAAGAATCAGATCTTTACCCACTATATCCCAGCAATCTTTGAAAAATTTCCTACCATATCCATCAGGTCCTAGGGCCTTATTTCCATCTAATGCCCATAGTGCCATTTTCACATCTTTATCAGTATATGGCCTATCCATCATTCTTCTTTGTTCTTCAGTTAAGATAGGATCAGTTCTGATCAGGCTGCTACTAGCATGCTTCCTTAACACATTTTTAGTTCCCAGTAACTCAACATAATAGTCAATGAAATCCTTGCTTATGTCCTCCATTGTAGTCCTGTATTGCCCCTCCTTGTCTTTGATAGTAAAGATCTTATTAGTGTTTTTTCTTGCTCTTAGAAAACTGTGATAAAACTTTATGTTCTGATTCCCTTCTTTAAGCTACTGCACTTTACTTTTTTGTTGCAGAAATTCTTTTCTAGCCTTCTTTAGCTTGGTGCACTCCTGCATCAATTTTACCTCTTCATCCAGCAGCAGTACATTATGAGGACTCTGTTGTATCTTCTTCTGGCACTGTATCAGTTTATCCATAGCAACTTCTGTCTGATTCTCAATGTCACTCAACCTCTCCTTGTTCAGCTTGATTAGGACTGCTTTCAATCTATGTAGCTTCCCTACTAGTTTAAACATATTCCTCCCTTTGCTTGCAGTATTCTAGCTTGTTGTCACTCTAGTTTTGTACTCAGGAACAGTACTCCACATATTAAAATATCTAAACTATCTTATTCCTGTCTTGACCTTATCCTCCCACCTGATAATAGCAGGGCAATGGTCAAATAAGCCTCTATTCATGAAGTGCACCTCAGATGCTGGTAGTTGTGCAGTCCACTCAGTATTAACCAAAGACTTTATCTATTTTGCTATATACTCTCTCTATGCCTTTTTGCTTATTGTTCCAAGTAAAGAACGACCCTGTAATTTAAGGTCCTGCAGCCCACAACTGTCTACATACTACTTAAGTTCTCTTATTTTAGATAGGGTTACTGGACTTTCTATTCTTTCCTCTTTCTTGAGCACACAGTTGAAATCACCCATAACTGTCCATGGCCCACTTATCTGGTCACTAATCACCTGTATGTCATTCCATAACCCCCTTCTTAGACCTTGGTCATTGAAGCCATCTACCATTGTCACCCAAAATTCATTTCCAGTACCCCTATGTTGTACTGAACTATGCATCATCTGCTCAGTTACCATAACAATCTCAACATCAAACATCTGAGGCTTCCATAACAACTATATTCTTCCCCCAGGATGAGCAGATAAGTTTGTAGTGAAAGCCCACCTAGGGCAAAGATTAAGAGAGGCCTTTTATGCTTTGGCTCTCTTAATCTTGGTTTCCAGGAGCCTAAACAGTCCAACTTTTGAATTATTCATGAACCAAAGGCATCTCATGTTGTTTGTTGACTCTGTTCAGGCCCCTGGCATTTTAAAAACCCAGTTTATCCATTGGGGGTGAGGGTACCCCTACCCTTATCATTTCTAGAACCAGTACATTGCTGTGTTGTGCTTCTATTTAACTCATGATGTGTTTTGTCTTGCTGTACCACCTCTATTTCTTTCTCCTGCAGTACCTCAAAAGGGTTTGCATATGTGACCCCTTGTTCTGTTACTGTTTTACTTGTTCTTGCTGGAGAATTTTCCTTCTCCTTCCCTTTGGATACACCCTCCCCAAGCCTTTTCACATGTTCCACCTCTGCAGATTGTTGTTCAATTCTCACCCCTTCTTGCTCTGCTTCTTTTTTACTCTTCATCAATTTTTTCAGTATTTCCTCATCCTTATTTTGCCTTCTACACTCATGGATCTCATGTCCAAAGTTTCTGCATCTAGTACACATAGTAGGCTTCCATTCATATTCAATATTTTGGAAATCTTCCCCACCTTATTCTCAAACATAATCTCTGTAGGATACTGTTGGTTTAGTGGCATTTCAACCAACAACCTAGCAAAAGTCAGTCTCTCCTTATGTGTGGTTGCTCTGTCTGCTTTAAGTGGCTTCCCAACCATACCAGCTATCTTTGTTAATGCTGCTTTTCCCCAATACTTTATGTCCAGCCCATTTAGCCTAATCCAGATGGGTACCTTATCAACTGTCTCTTTGGTCACCTCAATGTCAGGCCTCCTTGGTTTGATTACAATAGGCTTTCTGTCAAACATATGCAAAGCTATTTCAAACCATATATAGTTTAGCCAATTTCTAATCCTTGTCGTGAGACTTATAAGATCATAAGTACTACGACCTTCACAACACAATATGTCTATGCATGGCCATACATATCCATGCTGAGGAAAACGAAGGAGAAGTGGAGGAGAGACAAGAAGTTAAACCTAGCGAAAGATTTGGTAACAATCAGACATCACATCATTTAATTTCTGATGGACAGGTTCTAACTTAGTTAAAGCCAATGCTCGGTAGCACTCTTTTGCTATATATAAGATTCAACACATTTAATATGGTGTTCGGTTTGCAATTTAGAAACCCGCATAACTATTATATGTATAAGTTATAAGGGAATCTATATACGTATTATTTTTATGCAGGATAGAAGATGGAATAATTAATACTCCTATATGAATAACTAAATAAACTCTACATACAGAGGCGAAGTCAGGATTTGATGTTTGGGGGTTCGAAATTTTAAGACGGACAACAACCTCAAGTTAACGTATAACGACCGCCAAACTAACGAACAAGTACCTTACTGCTTTTTTGCTTTTCTCTAGTTGTCAATTTTATATTTTGTTTTTAAAAAATAAATTTTTAAAGGGAAAAAATTACCGAAGGAAGTTCTTGCAAAAAAGGAAAAAGTTACCAAAGAAAAAGAACTGCATGAGAGAATTAAAAGAGAATCTCTTGCCTAAACAAAATAAAAAGAAATAAAAAAATCAGTGGCATTGGTGGGGTCCGAGAACCCACGTCTCAGGAAAGAGAGAGCTTCGCCAGCCTCTGCATTTCTACTGAACCGTCTGCTGATTAGTCTAAGTATGTTCGCAAGTAAATATTACCATATTTACTGAATTTTCCAGTTCAAATACAGGGTCTATGCAAAGTTACTCGGTTCACCCAACCCCCCCCCCCCCCCTCTTCTTTAACACTGTAGCTCCTCCCCTGGCTGCATAATTAATCACTGCATAAAATAATACATAGATTCTCTCATAACTAATCAATGTATTACTAATACATGCATAACTCTAACCAACTACCAAACAATCCCTTAATTACTTAACATTTTCCGGTGAATTATTGTATGCCTCCACAGTAGCTGGAAATATTCATGCTAAGTAGAGATTTAACCCTTATAACCATCTACAAGTGAAGATAATCCTAATTAAAATGAAATTCTTGTTGAAAATTAATTTAGCTACTGGGACGGTGTTTAATGAGAGCCATGTCAAATGAAGGCCCATTTAAAGAGCTAGAAGCTAATTATAGGTTATTTCACCATGTGATCGACACAAATGTACTCTCTTATAGAAAAGAAGTTTTCGTATGAGAATTCTTTAGGACAAATATGGAATGGACACATTTATAGTGCCATCAAAATAGTCGATTGAAATTGAAAAAAATAATTTCGAAGGGGGAAATGAACATGCCATGCTCACACATTTCACATACCCACCAAACTTCACTCAATGTGCTTTTAGGTCAAGTAGGTATGGGCGTCGGACAGTTCCAAATGGTTTATGAGAATTTCGATTTGGATTTTCTATTTTCAGATTTATAAAATTACTCCCTTCGGTAATAAGTGTCAACTTAGCTTTTTTATTTTGGTTCAAATAAGTGTCCGCTTACATAATCAAGAAGAAATTAATTTTATCTTTCCAGATTTTCCCCCATTTAATCAAGACAATAATTAGGCAAGAGTTTTATTAATTTAAGGATAGTTTAGTAAAGTACCTATTTTTTCTAGGAGTTAGTGCTTTCTTATAGGAGTTAGGGGCCATTTGGTAGCTGGTTAGAGTTATGCAGGTATTAATATACATGGATTAATTATGAGGGAATCTAGGTACTATTTTATGTAAATATTAGTTATGCAGGGTTTAATTATTCATGTATTAGCTATTCAAGCTTCCTAAATGGTTGTGCCAGCATGCTGGCACCATCAAAATTGGATCCAACTTGAAAAAGGATTTTCTTAAGTGGGAACTAGAAGCAGCTGGAATCTTTTCCAAGAAAGATGCTTGGAATGGGATCAGAGTCTAAAGACAGAACTCAAGGCTTGGCATAACAACATACCTCTTAAATTCTCTTTTTTTACTTGGAGACTTATTAAGAGTAAATTACCATTCACTAATACCTTTGTTTGCAGGTTTGTAGATATTTCAGTTGACTGCTTATGTTGCATCAATGCTAAACCAGAGACTTTTCATCATTTCTTCTTTGAGAGCAATCCTGCATTAGTTCTATGAAGTTTTTTGGTCAACCACTAGAAACCAACTATCAGACCAAGCCTGCTAGAGTTTTTCTACATGAATGGTGGCTGACTCAGACTAAAAATGAAATGCACAAGATGATCATCCATATTGTTCCAACTATCATTTGTTAGGTAATGTAGACTACAATGTGTGCTTGCAGATATGGGGATTAAAGAAGATTTTACATCTGAACAATGCAACAGTAAGTACTATGTTATCTGAAGGCTTCTATGGATAAAGCATTTCCCAAGTTTAAGTTGGATTTGGAGCGGCACCAATTATGTGAAATTGTGGAAAAGCTCAAATCAAAAGCTAACATAAAAAAGGTGATATGGAACATGCCACAAGTTGGGAAGATTAAAATTAACACAGATGATAGCTATATAGAGAACTCTAACAGAGCTGGAATTGGAGGAATAACCGGAGATGAATGTGGAAGATTGATATTTGCATTGGTTGATCCTATCAAAGTCATTAATCACAACATGGTTGAAGCAATGGCCATAGATATGATAGACAATGGATATAAGCAATGTTGTATTGAATCTGATTCACTAATTGTAGTGGAAATGTTGAAAAACAGGACCATTAGCAATCTAATCATTAAGGACATCATTGAGGATACCATTGAAATGGTTGATCAACAAGAAGCAACTGTCTAGCATTGTTAGAGAGAAGGGAACCAGGTGGCCGACTATTTAGCAAAGCATGCTACAACCCTGGAAAATCCTCTTATAAATTCAGAATATTCAACAAATGTCAAGAGGAGCCATTGGAGCTTATATTTTGGATCAAAGACAAATGCCTAACTTGAGGATAAGATATGACAAAGCTAACTTTTTTGTGAGCTGAACTGTATAGATAGCAGTATATATCAGAGAATGTATAGCTAACTAGGTTTAACATTCTCTTAGGAAGGGATTGATTGCAATCCGTGTACATGTATATCAGGGGTATGGTCTATCCCTCCCCTCCTTTTGTGTTTGTATAAAATGATATACAACACCCCCGTGACACTTATGCTGGAAATTAAAAAAAAAAAAAAGTTATTCATATATTAGCTATTCTACCTTTTGCCCTGCATAAAATAACATATAGATTCTCTCATAACTTATACATGTATTACTTATGTTGGTTTCTAAATTGCAAACCAAACATTGTATTAATTTTATACATGAATCACTGATCACCTCATAACTAGCTACCAAACACAGTTTTATTATGCAGGATTTTAATACATGAATAACTTACTCCTAACCAGCTACCAAACGACCTCTTAATGTTTTATTAAGGAGTGTGAAAAAGGCTAAGTAGATACTTATTTTAAACCGGAGGGAATATAATTTAAATCAAATCGAATAAGCTTGGGTTGGTTGGATTTTTCAAAGTTCAATTTCGGATTAGTCTATTCGATAATTTAGATTTTTTTATTTTTAAACTTATAAGTTGGATTCTTAACGAGCTAATTCCTAGACATCTTTTTATGGAAGTTGTGGCCTTGACAAGACCCAGCTTCAGATAGACATTTTGACTGAAATTGTGGCCTTGCAAGGCCTAACTTCAGACATATAATGGTTGCACTTCTGTAATATAAACTTGCCAAGGCCAGCGGTCGATTTAGTATTTAAAATAATTGAAAAATAATTTTCAAAAAATTGAATGACGTCGGTAGGTATTTGGGTCAAATCTTGAATCAACTTATTTGAAAAATCGACCGATGTCGGTCGGTAATGTAATTCGATAGGTTTTGATCACGAAAAAAAGATCTTGAAGAGTATAAATAAAACAACCAAAGTCCTAAACCAACAAGCACTAAGCGTCTAATGGTAAAATAGTATCCTACCATGGTAAAGATGGGCGTTCGATCCCTGGATGATGCATTTCTATAATTATGTAATTTAAAAACCAATCGAACTCCGTGTTTTTTTTTGTCATGTATTTAAAAAACCGATAAATTTTATTTTTCAAAAACCGACCTGGTCATTTCCGACCAACGATTTTCTGACGGTTTTATTCGGCTTTTCCAAAAGACCAACCGACTGCGTCTATTTTAGAGGTTTGGGCTTTTGTTTAGTAGTGTGGCACGATTTGAAGAACAAACATATGAATGACATTCTTAGGACATATTAAATTGTTTGCAACACAAAACAATCGCTTTTAAGATTTCATTTCTTGTTCGAAAATTGTACAAGAGGAATCTGCCCTCTAATGAAGCTATTGTCATATTTCGTAATCACCTTGTGTCTAGATGCCACTATTGTCAAAGGACCCAATGTGACTCTATGCAACATAAGGATAAGAGTTGCAAACAATTTAATATGTCCATCCTTTTTCTTTTCCCCTCTTATCTTAGTCATGAGGAGCTGGGAGAGAGATCGAGGCACCGTGAAACTAACCAATTTCTCAACACAAACAATAAGGTGTTATATACTATATTGATCTCAATACTGGAAAATTACAACTCTAGAATGTAAATAACAAAAGGAATTGCAGAACAACTTAAAGAAATAGGATAGTAATCAGAAAGGAGATGAGAGACAAATTTCGAAGAGAAGATGAGAAGAACTGACAGAGCCAAAGCTTCAATATGCATAATCATTATTTCTAACCTCTAGTCTTTTTTAACAACTGCTAATTGGGCCTGGATCCCAAATAAACTCTCTAATATTCTACTCGGCCGAATCATCACAACTGGATCAGTCTTATTTACCACTTCTAGCGTGTCGAGTTAGCATGGTTCACAACACACTGAAAGATTTAAACCAACAATATCGCAATTGTACGTAACTAGTTGTTTAAATCTCCCATCCATTTACGAAGAAAAATATTCTAGCAGATGGAAACAATAAAAGACATGTAGAATTTCAATATCTCATGAATCACGTCTCTCGATCGATCAATCAGTCGATACACCATCATTACAATTGTCCATGATTAATATTTTTTTAATATTTATTATATGGCATTTTTTTCCGGTATTAGCTTATGTTCTACTTTACGTATCTTGATTTTTATAAAAAGAAAATATGAGGTGGCATATATTTCTATTCATACGTAAATGAAGGGGGAAAAAAAGGAACAGGTAACAGGGATCGTGGAAGAGACACTAAAACCAATTAAGATAGAATATGTATTAGCAAAGATTGAATTGTAATACAACCAACCGCCAAAGTTTTATTATGGGACTCAATATGACTCCAAAAGACACAAACAAAAAAGAAAGATATAACGGACACAATCCATAATTAAGCAGGATCAAACTCAGATCCATTTTATTCTTTTCCACATGATCTTTCATGGTTTCACCAGCTTCACTGGACCCTGCATTAGATTACACCAATATTAGCCAAGAAACAAACTGGGTATGTAAATAATCTTCTACTTTTCAGCTAATTCAATGTATCAGGAAATATATACATCGAGCATTGAGCTATGAAGTTTCTAATTTACTACTGTTGGTGTAACTCTATTCAATTTACTTTAGAAATGCTAGCACAAATACATTTGTATCGTGTTAGTTAGACGATAATAAATATGTACCACATCTTATGTGACGGGGTTTGGTTGGGGTATGAGTTTTGAGAAATAACATAGGAGTAAGACCTTTTGGATCTTGCTATTTTATGTTAGACTTTTGGATCTTTTGATTTTAAACATATCGTGACATTTCTGTAACTACAAAATCATGTCATTAAGTATAACATACGGAAAGTTTAAGTTAATTATGTCCAAATATAAATTTGTGTTGATCAGACTAGAAAAGAAATAGTATCAAGCACAAGGGTAGTAGAAGCTTGTCATTATGTATCTCAAATTAAGTATTCTTCTGTCCCAATGTATGTGGCACCATTCAGCTTGTCATTTTCTTACACACTTTTTAAATATTTTGAATTGTCAATTATTATGACTTATAGTACTTTTGACATAGTTTTCAAATATGTATTCCTATTGTTCCAATTTATGTGACAATCTATCTTTTTTAGTTAGTCCTAACAAGAATGACATCTTTCTACATTTGGTAAAAATTTAACTTTGAAATTCTCATTTTACCCTTAATGAGACGATTATAGCCATACAAATATTTAAGGCTTGTTTTAGACCACAAGTTTCAAAAATGTAATTTTCATTCTTAAACTCTCCAGTTAAACACCTTCACATAAATTTGGATGGAGGGAATAATAGTTTCATTCCAAAAAAAACTCTAAGATTCTATTTCCAAACTCGCAATTAAAATTAAAGAGTTTGACTCTCAAATCTCGAACAATACCACATAAATAAATTGAAAGAGAGGGAGTATTATGGTAGGGAAGAAGGTGAATGACGTACTTGGAGCAGTCAACAGAGGTGCTGATCTTGAAGGGAATGTGGGTGCCACAAACACCAGAGAGACCAGCAGCTTTGCCAAAATCAATGCCCTTGATGGCTGTAACAGCTGTTTTCACGCAACCACATGCAGTCCTAGGGTCCTCTGGGGCCTTAGCGGCATTTACCAAACCTTTAACGACGCCACAGCAGGCCCCGAGAGGGTACGATTTTGTAGATAAGGGAGGCAATTAACCACACCAACCTTAACCTGGCCGCAGGTCATTGCGGCCTCTGCATGGGGTGCAACCACCACCATGCTCAAGAGCACGAAGAAATATGTAGTCTTGCCAATCATTTCCAATCTTACAAAGATAATAATTAACCGAAAAAAAAAAATAGAGAGTAGCAAGCTTGAGGAAGTAATGGATATGATACTATAAATGTTTTGCTTGACTGTTGGGTACAAAAGCTAGTGAGACCTTAGGGGTTTTTATACGGGGGATCTACTAAGGCCCGTGGGATGCCACAACACCTGCAAGCTTCGGTGAAAACGTTATGTATACATACATATGAAATCGTATAAATTGCTAGATTGTCACCCAAAGTAACAATAGCCTAATAGTTTCCTCCTTGGTGATAGGGTTCGATCCTCACATAAAGCATTTAATTGTCTTTTTGGCTTGCCGCAGTAAATAGGCAGCACAGCAGCACAACAGTAAATTCTACAAATTGACTCCACAAATGTAGGAACCCTTTAATATCAGTTGCGTCTTTCCTTTAATAATTTCCAAATTCCTCTTGACTTTTCTTTTTTCATTTCCTTAATTCCTCTTGACTTGCTTTTAAAGTAATAATACATATCATCAAATCAGTTGCTTTTATATTTAAACAAGTAGGAAAGATCTAATCTGTGTGCCAAATTGTTGTAATTATTATGTATTTTCGTTTTTTCGTTTTGTCTAACACAAATGGAAAAGACTAATAATCCGACCCGAAGCCTAATGTAATCGACAAAAAATTTACTCTATTTGGATTCAAAAAAAAAAAAAAAAGGCACCCGCAGCCTCCAAATCCTAGATCCGCCTCTATTTTTATAGAGTTGAAATTTGAACTAATTAATTAACTGCCGGCCAAGAGTGAGAAAATTTAGTTGGTATACTTGGGTTAAATAAAATTCAGTTTTTTTATGCCATATAATTTTGGGTGGTGGCGCTACTATAAGTCAGGTTTTTTTTTTTTTTTTTTCAATAATATTAAGTCATCACCATTAGGTTGTGAGCCTAAGGTATGGGGGTTTTGGCCTGACCCCTACCATATTAGATTAATAAGATAAACTTACATTGACTAGAGGGGGATATGAAACCTTGCCTCTAGTCTACAAAAAAATAGATTGAATAAAAGATCAATCTATAGGAAGGAATTAGCCTATACAAAGTTTCTTCCTTAATCAAAAAGTATGCTAACTAACAAAGAAATTACATTTCTCAAACCTTCTCCTAAAAGTAGGCATATGAAGTTTGTCAAGTTGTATCATGCCCTTCACTTCCGTGGGAAATTCTTGATAGTTAGAATACATGATAGTATTGCGACCAGTTGAAGCCTTTTTAGCCAAAAAAAAATTAGCCACTTGATTGGCTTCTCTGAAACAGTGTTTAGTTCTTATCACGTGCGCATAAGACATTTTATATACCACGTTAGGACCATTATCCTAATCCAAGCGTAGTTTTATTTTTCTTGGCAATGTATTATGACATGATAAATACTGGTATAAGTTTTTTTTAGTCTCACTATCCTATATGAATAATTTATTATGTATTAAACGAAGAAAACTCCAATTTATTTACACATTGTCTTTAATCTGTATCAGTTGGCCAACTTTACCACTGTCAAAATGAAAAATTAGTTCGGTCATTATGTCTATGCCTGCTTCTACTGGGATCCATCTTTTTGTTTTTCTTTGTTTTTTTTCTTATTTTATATATAGGTGATATTTGTGTGGACTTCGACTATTCTATCGAAAAGATTTGTTAGATCTCCTACAAGTACATGTATCTGGTAACTCATCCTACCAAAACTTAATTAGCAAGGGCGAAGAAATTAAATTATCTAATGTTTTTTGCCTCCACGAACCTCTTTTTGTGTTTTGATTTCCTCTACGATCTTTAACAAAAAGTTTTTTGTTATTTCAAAAAAGCAAACATCGTGGCTTCCAATAGTTCTTCCAGTATATGATAGCGTTTAAATAGCCATGTCCACATTAAAACTTTTTTATTACCATTAGACCTTTCGTCTTAACTCAAATTCCTATGTTGTTTGCTTTTACAAGACAATCAATATAATGTCCTAATTTGCAGGAATGACCAATGAATAAAGAAAAACAACTTAATCATAAACACATCCTGATCTTTATCAGTTAGCCAGATCTTATCACATATTGACACATGAAGAAAATCTGACTTGGAATTATCTTCCAAGTCAAGTTTGATGATTAATTTGTCCTTAGATGAATATAATTTGTATCATTCATTTGTTAAAACATTTGAGAGTCAGCATTAATGCTAATTATGGAATGTGACACATGATTTGCGTAGGAGTTGTTGGGCGATCCGCGAGCGTGTTTAGGCCATCAAATTGGGCGCTCGAGGTGTAATCCTCACACAACAAAACCCCACAGGTGAGCCTCAGATTGTTCTGCAAGTGCCACGCCCAGGGATGATTACCCGGACGAGTTACAAAAAAGTCTTTTAATACATTAATTCTGACACAAAATTAAATTCTCAGAAATCCAAACTCCAATAAAGAAGACAAAAGAAAAGGGACAAAAAAATAAAAGAACTGGAGTCGTAGTATTTTTCTTCTTTAATTCTCAAAATTAGATGTGGAAAAGCATAAGATATCCATGAGCCATTTTCAAAAACAAATTATTCGTCTTTGTTTGTCATATCCATGCTAAGGGAGAAGAAGCAGAGAGACAGGAAACTGAAGCTTAAAATTATATAAAAATCAAACATCATATACTTAATTTCTGGTGGAAAAGGTTCAAACTTTATAATGTGTTTATAATGTGTTAGTTAAAGCCCTTAGTTATTTAACAATATTCGAAAAATCTTATGCCTCTACAGTAGCCAGGAAATATTCATGTCAAGAAGAGATTTGAACCCTTATAATCGAATGCCCCTTGACATGTTAAAATTTGAAATCTTTGGGGAATTTTAGTAGTTCAGTTGGTTGACTACCTGAACTTTCACCTTATTGTTAAGGGTTCGATTCCCCGCTTCGTAATCTCGTCCCCCATTTTTCCTACCCCCATTTTTCTTTCAAAAGAACTCTTATAACCATATATTTACAAGTAAATACAATCATTATGCACAAACGAAATTCTTGTTGAAGCATTAATTTAGCTACTGCTGGGACGGTGTTTGATGAGAGCCATGTCAAATGATAGCTCATTTAAAGAATAGGGAGCTAATTATAGGGTTATTTCACCTGAATACCTTGACATAATTAAATAGTAAGTGCACTTCTATTCTAGGAAAAGGTTTTCGCATGAAGTATTTTAAAAGGAAAAATATGAAATGGACACATATATATATTGCCACAAAAATAGTTGATTGAAATTGAAAAAAATAACTACGAAGGCAGCTATGAACATGTGTCATGCTCACACATTTCAAGCACTCACCAAACTTCCCCCAATGTGTCTTTAAATGTTGTGAAGTTTGGTGAGTGCTTAAAAAAAAAAAAAAAAAAAAAAAAAAAAAAAAAAAAAAACACGCACATTGAGTGAAGTTTGGTGAGTGCCTGAAATGTGTGAGCATGGTTGCCTTTGCAATTGAACATGCCATGCTCACACATTTCAGGAACTCACCAAATTTCGCTCAATGTGCATTTACGTACAAGTAAGGTGCGGTGTTGGGATAGCTCGAATTAGTTTATGATAATATCGGTTTGGATTTATAATTTTTGAATTTAAAAAATTACAATCTATAACATTTCAAAGTTCGATTTCTGATTAATTATTCTTAAATTTTGATGTTGAGCCTATAAGTTGACCTTCTTCTTCATAAGAAAGTGAACCTTCAAATAAAGAATTCATCTCAAATTGATTTAATAATGCCTCATTCCCACTATAATTAATTTATTGGAAATTTGATAATTGTAAGTGCAACTGTAAATATTAGATATAAGAAAAGGTATTAATGTAAAAAATAAAAAATAAGAAAAATAAAGTGATACCACATAAATAGGATTTATAGGCATCAAATGCATGTCCAATTTTCAGTGGAAGTTTCACTGTGAAACCCTATTCTTCTTAAGTGATTGCTGGTTCATTTAGTTGGGACTTTTTACAGGACTATCGGTGGCGGTGGGGTAAAAAATTATCTGTGTATAACCATTAAACAATTTTCAGAGCACAATTTTATACATTGTATACCTTCGAGGTAGACAATTCACATGTTGTACACCTTAATAGTATACAACAATGTGATTCAACGGTAAGAATATTTGGATCATATTGTTGTACTTGTACACTATTAAGGTGTACAACAAGTGAATTGTATATCCCAAAGGTATACAAGGTAAATAAATGTTGGTATTTATAAATATTTTTTTTGGAAAAGGATAAATTGTAAAAATATTTATGGGCATTCCCGTTCAATTCCCTAATTAAAAATTCTTATTGTAATTTTTAATTTAGGCCATTAATTAGCCCAAAAATTACAAGACTATTGAAAATGGGCCTTCAGCCCAACTTATTAGTTTTGCCGGGCAATTCACAGGAATGACCCTTATTCGGGGTGGTCTTTAATTTTTGTCCCTCAAATTGCTGGTCTTTAATTCTTGTCCTTCGCTTAGAATATTATGAGGTTCTGGGTTCGAACCCCGGTTCAGGCATAAAAATTAAAAAAAAATCGCAAGTCAAGTCTTTTGGAAAAGTATGCCTTATGCGGCATAAGTTGTCTTAAGGCATAACTAATGCCTTAAAGCAACCTATGCCAGATTCGGCATAACTTTTGTTATACCGTAAGACAACCTATGCCGCATAAGGCAGACATTTCTCAAAGTCTTGTCTTGCGAAATTATTTTTATTTTTATGCCTGACCGGGGGCTTAAACCCAGAACCTCGCATTTTTCGGGGCGCACCTTTTTTTTTTTCGAAAAACTTAAAGACCACCAATTTGAGGGGCATAATTGAAAGACCACCCCCAAAAGAAGGACAATCCGCGAAAGAAAAGGTTTTTCCAGCTTTTAAAGCAAGAATCCCAACGACTTCTGAAGGCCCATTTTCTTAATATTACATAGCAATCTAAGAATTGGGCCTGTAGCCCAACTTCATTAATTTGTCAGAACTTCTTTTTAAATAAAATGTATACACGTAATTTTATGTTTATCACACAAAAAATTCAGAATTCTTCTATATATGTTTTCGGACGAAAAAATCAATATACGCCTCTGATACCAATGAAGAAACTAATTAATCTAAACTAATTAGATAGAATATAATCGTAACATACAAACTTACAGGTTTTTCCTGTAGCGGAAGCGAAAGACTGGATGAATTGCGAATGGAGTTACTGGTCGGTGGTGATTGTCACAATGTGTTGGATCAACCTCCTATACTAGTTTAAACTCTAGTTTCTGATTGTGAGAGAAGACAACATTGAAAATATGTGGGTTCTATCTCTCGTGCATTTCTTAATTACGTTATACAAAGTACATATACTTATATAGAAAACTATAATAGAGTTACTGTAATTACTAAAATTATTGTATTTACCTAATGAACTTTTACAACACCCTTTATGAGTTGACTCTTATTGCCAACATACATATCACAACTTTCTATTCATAAGTATCTCAAAAGAGAATATAAGGTGGTCACCTATTTTTTTATCCGTATGTAAATTAAGGAAAAATGGAATAGAGATGAAATCGTGGATGAGACCAGTTACTTACAAGGTGTTTATGGATCGAATTTCGAGGTGAAGCGTGCCAAAAATGTCATGGTACTTTATATTTGACGTAATGATTTCTTTGGTTAGTCTTTTTCTAGATAAAACAGTTCTATATATATATCTTTTTTCTTATTTTATAAGTTTCTACAATCTACCTTTTTTGAATATATATTCCTAGAACATCAATTTATATAATATTAAGGACTAAATATATAGGGTTTATGATCAGCCCCTCAGGACTTACGTGTTGCCCTATAGGAGGTAAAATGCTTTGATCACCCTTTAAAACAATGGAAGATCTAGACACTGAACTTAATAAGATAGAACATATATTATTAAGATTGGGTTGTAATACAAGCAACCTCCAAAGTTTTATTACAAGACTTGACTATGACTTGAAAAGACACACAAGAAAAATAGAGAGAGAATGGACACAATCCATAATTAAGAAGCATCAAACTCGACCAATCTTATTCTTCTCCACACATGATTGCGCTACTGCAAAATTACGGTGTGGAAAACAGATCTCTTTCATCAGCATCACTGGACCCTGCATTGCCTCATTTAATCAACATCAACCAAGAAACTTACCGGCTATATAAATGTACAGTAAAGATCTTTCTCACTAATCAACCAATTCCAATTTCAATTATCCAGGACATTTGAAGTTTCTAAGTTATTATAATTGGTGTAGCGCCATTATTTAATTTAATTTAATAACCATTCCATTTACAATATGTTAGACGATAAAAAACAATATGTAATAGCGGAAATTGTTATTTTTTTATCCCATAATCAGGGGAGAAAGAGGCCGGAAGGGGATTCGAATTGAATCCCTTTCGACGAATAATTATACAATGCAAGAAGGATTAAAAGAATTATGGTCAAATATAAATTCTTGCTTTTCTTTAACATAAGGGAAAATTCTAGTGTTGGGTTAAAAGTGGTTCAAAAGTTATTTTAGGTCACAAGTTAGAATTACAATTATATATGACTACGCCACTGCCCAAGATAATTATATTACTCCCTCTATTATGCTTTTCTTTAACATGCTTTTCTTTAACATAAGGGAAAATTCTAATGTTGGGTTAAAGGTGGTTCAAAAGTTATTTTAGGTCACAAGTTAGAATTACAATTATATATGACTACGCCACTGCCCAAGATAATTATATTACTCCCTCTATTATGTGATACTTTTTTCCTTTTCAGTTACAAAAATAATGACATCTTTTTATATTTATTAACAAATTAACTTTAAAAATCGTTATGTTACCCTTAATGAATGTGACCTATGGTCACATAAATACTTATTTTAGACCATAAATTTTAAAGATTTTTTTTTTTTAAACTTCATGATCAGTCAAACACCATTACATTGAGACAGAAAAAGTAGGAAAGAAGCTAGAGTGAAAAACGTACTTGGAGCAGTCAACGGTGGGGCTGATTTCGAAAGGAATCTTAGCGCCACAAACACCAGAGAGACCAGCGGCTTTGCCAAAATCGATGCCTTTTATAGTATTAGCAGCTGTTTTCACGCATCCGCATGATTTTCTACGCTCCTGTGTTGTCTTGCAAAGCGTCAGCAAATATTTAATGGCGCCACAGCAGCCGCCGAGAGGGCCACGATTCTGCAGATAAGGGAGGCAATTAACCACGCCGACCTGAATCTGGCCACAGGTCACTGCCTCTGCATGAGGTGCAATCAGCACCATGCACAAAACCACGAAACATGTAATTTTGCCAACCATTTTCATTCTTAAGAAAATAATTGAGAGAAGATAAGAGAAGAGAGAATAGTCTGAGGAGTGTTGGGTACAAAAAGTAGTGAGACTTGAGGGGTTTTTATAGAGAGGAAATTGAAACTAAATTGATAGCTGGCCAACGGAGGAGTACTGAGAATTTAGTTGGTATACTTGGGTCTGTGAGAGCAAAAAAAAATAACTTTATTCCACTATTGTATTTTTCACAATGAAAAATCTAATTCGGTCATTATATGTGCTTATAGTAGGTTCATCTTTTGCGTCTTTTTTTTTTTTACGATAGTTATATTCATATCAGTTTACTTGCACGCACCTTAATTATTTGTTGTGTATCTATTATCTTTCATCACCGGCACATGTAAGATAATTCTGACCAACCAAGCTTAGATAGGTGGATAATATTATTTTATTTTTCTTTATGGAATTTAACCCAGTTTTTGTTTTATAAAAGAAAAAAGTTTCTATTGGCTTTCCAAAGTTCTCCCTCTACGCGACTTCCAATTAGCCATGTACCATTAGACTTTTCGTCAGTAAATCACATTCTCTATTATTTGGTTTTCCATGATAACAAATGCCTTAATTTGCAGGGAAAAGTCTAATTTATAACCGCATGTGTTATCTTTGTCAGTTGGCCATCTTATCACTAATACGTGGGGGGAAAAATCTTATCACTAATACACACATAGCCAAGGCATGAACAATAATCTGGCTTGGAATCATCTGCCAAGTCAAGTTTGATCATCAATTTGTCTTTGGCATCTTCCAAGCAGATACATCTAGTAAGATTAAGTGTACTAATGCCTCAGTTTAAGAACTTCTTTTCTCATTCTCTTTAAGGAAAATTCAAAAAAAGAATTAGAATGACAAAAAAAAATATGCAGCTCGTGTGAGTGGAGAGCGTTAAAGTTGAAGGAGTATCCTTGACAGATCTCACCTATGTGAACGTGGAAGTATTATAATGTTTAAATAGCGGCATGTCCTTTTATTTATTTTATTTACTAATGGCTTTTTAGACAAACATTGTCCTTGGTTTATACATGACATGTGGAAAATTATTGACCATGCGTGAAGTCCGGCCTAAATGATAACTTTTAGCTATTGACGACGATCGGTTTATGGTATACCTATCCACCATCCGTCATTGTGCAATTTGGGGTTTGGGATTTATGGTTTTATTTTTTTATTTTTTTGTACGTACACACTTCGTCATCACTATCAGGATCATCTTGTCACCTTACTCATAGAAATCAAATTCCAACATTTTGAGGTCTCCTCCCATTCACCCATGTAATCACCACCTACTATGATATATTCTGCAATCGACGCCATAATAAATCTATAATAGACTAGGGCTATGGTTTATGACCTAATCGACGCCATAATAAATCGAAAATAGACTACGGCTATGATCTATGATTGTAATCAACGCCATACTAAGTCGTTGGGGATTGATTTTCTAATGAAAAGCCGGATCTTTCGCCGGAAATGGGATCTGAAAGTGGATAAATCATGAGCTTTTGGAGGGAAATATTTTTTTTTAAATTTTTTTTGGGGTAGTAAAATGTTGGGGTTTGGGGGCCAAAGTGTAGTTTTTAAAACTTTGGGGATGGGATTTGACACATCGCATCTCTGACATGCTGACGCCATAAATGGTGGCCAAAGCACTAATTTTTGAACACTTGTGGCCTTTTGGCAAAATAACTTTTCAATATAAAATGTATTAACATTACTTTAAAAGGAAAAGACTTTCTCTCTCTAGAAAACGGTTATCCTCAATTAACACTACTGGCCGGAAAATCGAAGAATGGAGGGAGGAAGACAATGAACCAACCAAATTCTCAGCAGATTTTGATGGGGAAGAAAGTGCCCTTAACGATGGATGCAAGGAAAACTAAAAGCATCAATGGAATCCAAGGAATTCAAGCATTACCTGGTGAGTCTAATGACACCGACAAATACGAGTGGTAAACATAGTGGAAGTGCAGCGGTGGCGATGAGCAGTCCTAAGTTATGGGCTGACATGGTTGATTCAATGGCTACACGAGTTAATGTAGCTACACAGCAGTCGAACAAGAATTGGACTAATGTAATGGCTTCGAGCCCTAATCCTAGGGGAATGGAGTTGATTGCTAAGGACAATAGTGATAAAGTGCGAATAACAATGGAGGATAGCAAGGAAGAGGTGGCGTATTGGAACACGGCGGTGGTATGCTACATTTTAGGATCTAATCTACCACAAACAGTGATGGAAGGATTCTACAAATGCATTTGGGGCCAATTAGGGATTTCAAAAGTAGCACAAGTTAATAGAGGGGTGTTCATGGTGTGATTTGAATCGATGGAGTCAAAAACTGTGGCTGTGGAATAGGGATACCAGATGTTTGATAGAAAACCTGTCATTGTGAAACCTTGGGTGCCTGGAATGGTGATTACAAAGGATCAGGAAATGGAGAAAATTCCAATGTAGATAAGGCTGATGGGGTTAGATATCAAATACTGGGGGCCTAAGGCTTTGGCAAAGATAGCAGGCTTAGTAGGGAAACCCCTCAGAACTGATAGTGCAACTACTATGAAGGAGAGACTGACATATGCTAGGGTGTTGGTTGAGGTAACTATTAATCATACTTATCCTAGTATAGTGTCATTTGAGAATGAGATTGGTCTCACAATTGAGCGGGAGGTCATGTTTGAATGGAAAACTATTCTATGTCCACACTGCAAAAATTATGAGCATGAAGCAAGTGAATGTAGGAAGTTCTTGAAGGAGGAGGAAGTGAGGAAGGGCAAAATGCAAGTTCAGGTGCCCGGAGGTAGAACTGAGGGGGTTGATAAAGGGGACAAAGGTGACCCAAAAGGGGATGGGAAGCAAGGTTTTAGGTATGGGAGGTTTGTCAAGAGAGGTGGGGGAATAAGACAGAACAATGTCCAAATTACAAATAGGTTTGGTGTATTAGGGGATAACCAAGGTGATGGAGCTGGTGGAGATGAAACTATACCAGGTAGGCCTAGTTCTTCCAATCCTAATGAGGATATGAGTGGTAAGGTACCTGAAAATGGAGTGGGGAAGGGGGTAAGCCCCCATCCTCATGGATAGTGTAGGATTTTGGAATACTAGGGGGCTAAATAACACCACTAAGCAGAAGGAAACACATTTGTTTATGCAAAGTACTAAGGTGGAGTTTTTTGGCCTCTTGGAAATAAAGGTTAAGAGGGCAAAGGCTCACAATGCCTTTCTTAACTTGTGTAGTGGGTGGTCTTATAGTACTAATCTCACCCAATATCCTAGTGGTAGAATTTGGTTACTGTAGAGGCCTCACATATATGAGGTTAACATTATAGAATGCTCAACACATTTGATACATTGTAGTGTCATACATAGAGGCACATAAAATAGATTCTCAATCACAATGGTCTATGCTTTCAATGATGGGGCGCTAAGGAGACCATTATAGCAGGACCTGAGGAGAATTCAGGGGCAAGTGCTTAGCCCATAGGCAATTATGGGTGATTTCAATTGTGTATTGGAAAGGGAGGAGAGATTGGGGAGTCCAGTAACCATCTCAGGGATTAGGGAGTTTAAGCAGGGTGTCTTAGATTGTGATTTGAATGAGCTAAGATCATCAGGAGCCTTTTACACCTGGTGTAATAAACAGTGTGTACAAAGAAGGTTCTATAGTAGGATTGATAAAGTACTGGTGAATCATGAATGGGTAGATGATCTGTCTGCATCAGAAGTGCATTTTATGAACTCTAGATTATATGACCACTCACCTGGCATCATAAGGTGGGAAGGAGGTTCTAAAGGGCAGTATAGATTCAGGTATTTCAACATGTGGAAACTGGACCACAATTCATAAAGATTGTGCAGAATGGGTGGAACACAAACAAGAGGGGCACTAAGATGTTTGAGCTTGTAGGTAAGCTTAACAAGATGAAAGGAATACTGAAAAGGCTGAACAAAGCAAAATTTAGTGAAGTTGAGGTCAAAGCTGAACAATAGAAGGCCAAACAGGAAGAGGCCCAGACTAGGCTACAGGGTAATCCTACATATGTGCAGCTGATTGAGGAGAAAAAGATACTAGAACAAGGATGCCTAAAGTGGAACAAAGCCAAAGAGATGTTCCTTAGACAAAAAAGCAAGGTGAATTGGCTTACTATGAGAGATCAGAATACTAAATTTTTCCATGCTATACAAAGCCAAGGAGATGTTCCTTAGACAAAAAAAAAAAAAAAAGCAAGGTTAATTGGCTTATTATGAGAGATTAGACTACTAAAATTTTTCATGCTATACTAAAAGCTAGAAGGAATAGCAATAGGATATTTACTATTACTGACAGTCAAAGGGTGGAGCATACTGAGCCACAAGCAGTAGCACAAGCCTTTGTAGAGTTTTATACTCATTTGTTAGGTTCCAAATTGGAAATGAGAGATAAGGTGAACATAGAACTGGTTAGACAGGGAGATGTGGTGCTGGATGTGCAGAGAAATGAACTTGAAATGCCAGTTACTGCAGAGGAGATCAAACAAGCACTGTGGGCAATCCATGGGGATAAGGGGCATTTGGTCCTGATGGGTATAGTAGCCAATTTTTCAAGGATAGTTGGTAAGTGGTGGATGAAGATGTGACTGGTGCAGTGCAGGACTTCTTCAGGGCAGGGAGAATGCTAAAGGCCTTGAACACAACTCTTATTACTGTGATACCTAAGGGAAAACATGTGATAGGGGTGGGAGACTATAGACCTATTGCTTGTTGCAATACAATCTATAAGGTTATCTCTAAGGTCCTGTGTAATAGGTTGAGGAGGGTGCTACCATCTATCATATCTGACAATCAAAGTGCATTCATAGAAGGAAGGACCATAGTTCAAAACATTCGTATTTGTCAGGACCTAATGAGGTTATACAAGAGGAAGAACACTACTAAGAGCTGCCTATTTAAGATTGATCTTAAGAAGGCTTATGACTCCATAGAATGGGAGTTTGTACAGGAAATGTTACAAGCCTTGAACTTCCCAACTATATTTGTTAACTGGGTAATGTAATATGTGAGTACTACTCAATATAGCATTGCAATGAAAGGTGGAGTTGTAGGCTGTATTCAGGGCAAGAGAGGACTAAGACAAGGAGACCCTATTTACCCCTTGCTCTTTGTTATTTGCATGGAATATCTATCTAGAATACTTAGAAGGGTAGGTGAGATGCCTAACTTTGGGTATCAATACCAGATGTAGGAGCATGAAGTTGAACCATATGTGTTTTGCAGATGACATGTTACTGTTTTGTAAAGGTGACTATCAATCTGTGATGCTACTGCTTAGCGGTCTAAAGACATTTTCTAATGCTTCTGGGCTACAAGCTAATGCTGGAAAATCTAACATATTTAGTGCTAATATGGACCAAGGGGTGCTGGAGGACATATGCAATGTGACAGGGTATCAAAAAGGGAAGTTTCCATTTCGATACTTGGGTGTGCCAATATCTGGTAACAAGATCAATGCTATAGATTGTGAAGTTCTTATTGATAAGATGAGAGCAAGAATCAGAACTTGGCGCTCTAGATATTTATCCTACATTGGAAGAGTTCAACTGATAAACTCTGTATTGCAGCAGATATATGTATATTGGGCCTCTATTTTCATCTTACCAAAAGAAGTCATGAAGAAACTGGTGGCAACGTGTAGAAATTTTCTTTGGGATGGCAAGAAAGTCAGCAATAAAGTTCCTCTAGTAGCATGGGATTTAGCATATAGACCTAGAAGGATGGGAGGACTAGGGGTACTGGATAGTATGGTATGAAATGAGGCTGCAATAGCCAAATATGTATGGAATGTGGCGCAAAAAGCAGATAACCTGTGGGTGAAGTGGATTGATCATTTGTACCTAAAGGGACAAAGCTGGTGGGACTACAATCCTCCTAAGGATTGTTGTTAGTATTAGAGGAAGATATGCAGCATAAAGAGCAAATATCAACAGGGTTATACAGGAAATGATTAGTTAAAGCCTGGGGGGAAGCATTCCATTAAAAGTGGATATACTTGGAGAAAGGGCAACATGACAGTGTGGCAAGGGAGCAGATGGGTTTGGAGTAGAGTCAATGTCCCTAAGCACTGTTTTATTAGTTGGTTAGTAGCACATGGTAGACTGCTAAAAAGGGATAGATTGGTGAAAATAGGGGTGATCAATGAGGACAAATGTGTGCTATGTGACAATGCAAGTGAGAGCTTGTAGCATCTCTACTTTGAATGTGTCTTCTCTAGACAGTGTGTAGACCTAATGATGCAGTGGCTTGGTTTGAGAATCACAAACTAGGCAGTGCAGGGGCTATGGAGAAGACTGAACAGAGCAAGGAAAGGGAGTAACAGCAGGGAGTTCATCACTGCTACTATGGTGGGAATGATTTACAACATTTGGAGAGCAAGAAATGATGTTGTGTGGAATTGCAAGGTTCCTATACCACGAGTGCTTTATGAAAGATTGAAGGAAGAGGTGTTCATAAGGGATAAACACACAAAAAGGAAGAAGGAATCAAGACTTGGTAGGCAATGGATAGATAGCTTGTTTGGTATTTCATAGGTTAGGTATATAGCTATAGTATACTGAGAAGGAGGATGCCTCTGTTCTCTTAAATTTTGCATAGATAGAAGTATACTGCATTGTAAATGTTGTTCTGGTGATTAATAATACTCTTTCCTTTCACCAAAAAAAAAAAAAAAAAAAAAAAACCTTTTCAATATAGCCTTTTGGCCAACTGCCCCATGTACCTATAAACTTTATATTTTCAGTTGAATTCCTAAACAATATCCACTTCCTAGCTTACGATGTATAATTGATCATAGCACCCCATAAAGCAGCCACCACTACTAAAAAAACAGTGAAATTCGACCAAAATTTTCGACCACACGCGGTCGAAAAAGGCCAATTTTCGACCAAAATTTCGACCACAAGGCATGGTCGCTAACAGCTAGGGTGAAATTTTTTTCGACCTCACGCGGTTGAAATAAGTTTTCTACCTAAATTATGAAAATAAATTTTTCGACCACCTGAGGTCGAAAAAGTTATTTTTTATTTAAATATTAATAAAAAATTTCGACCGCACGCGGCCGAAAATATTATTTTTACACAAATATTATTTAAAGTTTTCGAGTAGAGAACCAGCTAAGGGACAGAGTAGAGAAATTAAAGGTTTCCATTCAAAGAAGATCAAAAGCTGTTTATGAAGCCAATGTTGATGAAAAGATAACATAAGGTAAGGTATATTAACATTGAGTGAAGAAACTAATATTGTCATTGAATATTCATTTGATATTTGTTTCATAATTGCAGGTCCACCTATAATTAACAAAACTATATTTGAGGAAATCCTTTCCCAAGCTTGAACAATCATAACTCATAATTGCATAAAATTATCAAACAATACACAACAAGCATAACTCGTAATTGCATAAAATTATCAGCAGTACACAACAAGCATAACTTGTAATACAAATGGAAGCTTAAGTATTCGAATACTAATAAGTCTTCCATTAATCAACTATGTCGTGCATTCTAGAATTTTGGATATTACGTTCTACCCTCCTACTACTTTCACCGACTTCAAAGTTCTGAGATCTACCAAAATTGTTGTGTGTTTCCCCATGACTAGTCCACACTGTATAATTACTTTTAAAGCCTTTTTCGTACAGATGAAGCGTAACAAGCTATGGGGTCTCGTAATTCATACATTCACATTTAACACAAGGACACCTAACCACACCATGAACTGTAAAATCCTCAAGTGACTTTGTGTATTCAACAAAAGCATAGACACCGGCTATAAATTCATCCCTCATCCCTAATGGATCATCATAAGATCTATTGTACATCCATCTACGAGAATCCATCTACACAAATAGCACAATGTTTGAACTTGTTAAACTAATACTTAGTTTATATGTTATTAGTAAAAGAATCACCAACCATAATTACCATAATTCTCAAAAAGGGTATCATAATTAGCAAAAAAAGATCAGAGAACAATGAAGAATTCACATTCAAGCTAAGCACCATTTAACTAATTGCTTAAACAAACAAATCTCTTGACACATTCTTAGAAGCTCATATTAGTTGCTCGAAAAAAGACAAAGAAGTCGTGTACAGTATGTGCCAGAAAGCTAGTGTACAATAAGCAATGTAAGCACCATTTCCTCTTTCTATAAGCCTTTGTTTCTTATGAATAGAGTACAGATTTATGATGGGAAATTTCAAAGCTAATGTCCAGTGGTTACTGAATATTCACCTAAGAGAACAGGTGAGCTTGTAAGATTCCTCAAATTAGCAATATTGTTGCCAGATTTCGACCTCATGAGGTCGAAATTCAAAATGTTGCCCAGGTTTTCGACCTCCTGCGATCGAAATTCTAATTTGTGGGTACAATTTCGACCTCATGAGGTCAAAAATTATCAATATCTGGGTGAATTTTAAACCTCATGAGGTCGAAAATCTGGAAAAAAAATCCGACATTCGGTTTCACTTTTTACAAAGCCTGACCCACAACAATCTCATTCATCAACCAAATCAACAATGCAATTCATCAACATGTCCAATTCATCAAAGTACTTCTACAATCATAAACTACACATTCTACATTCAAACACTTAAACATCGTAAAGTTAAACAACCATAAACTACTTTCTACATTCAAACATTTATACTCATTAGTATTGATTCAAAAGCTTTTCGGGGTCAAATCCAACAAAAAAGAAAGAACGACACAACACATTAGGCCAGCATAAAGTAGGAATGGTCCATATATGAAGAAAATTTGAAAATCAAGAATGTAGAATCCAACGTGTGCTTTTGTTCATTAACCGGGAAAATAGTAGATTATTTAAATTATGAAATATGTACTAGATTAAGTACATAATGTTAGAAGAACACAAATTATAAAGACCTTGGCTATATATGCAGTACTATAGCTATATATCTTAATAGAATTAAAGAAAAGTACTTTCCGTCACTTATTTTCAAGAGAGAAAAAGAATTTGAACTGAAACAGAATTAAGGACAATACACATTAGTCCGGGAATAATATACATGGTCATGGAGAATAGTGTCAGATCTGATAGAGAATTTAAAGCAATAGAAGGCAATGAAAGCAGTAAATATATTTCAACAACATTCAATTTCAATTTACACTTAGTAAAATTTTAACAAATAGCTACAAATGCAATCTTTAACAATAAATATAATTAATCTACTAATTAAACTAAAATTACAAAGTAATGTAACTAATAATGATAGAAATAAGATTGAAAAAAAATGGCAAAAAAATGACTTACCTTTAGTGGCGACGGACGACAAGGGCGCGACGGAGGTAGGGCCGGTGGTGGGGTTGGGGAGTCAGTGGCGGGGAGGGGTGTGGTGGGCATGGAGCATCAGCGGCGGGGTAGGGGTGTGGTGGGGGTGCAAGTTTTAATATAATTAGGGTTTTGGTGCTGTTGGGGGTGAGAATGGCCCGATTGAGGTTTGGGGAATTTTACAAGTTCATTATTTCGACCGCGTGCGGTCGAAATATTTTTTTTAAAAATTAATTGTTTTATTTATATAATTTAATTTTTAAAAATATTTTTTCTCATTTATTATTTGTACAAAAATAATTTTTGACCTCATGCGGTCGAAATTTTTCGAAATCCAAAAAAAAAAAATCTGATAATTTCGACCTCATGTGGTCAATTTTTTTTCCACCAAAAAATGAGGTCGAAATTATTTGGTCGAAAAATACCCTTTTTTTAGTAGTGCACCACTTCCTTCATTTGATCCATTGCAGAGTATGAACAACATCAGCATTCACCATTTATATTCCACACCAACAACTCAGAGCACTTCGTAATTCAGTTATCCACCCACCTGGCACTCTATTTGGAGCCAATGTTGTAAGAATGCTCAAGAAAATTTGTCCTTCAGCATTCGTGACAGATCCAGAATTTTTATTTAGGGGTTTCGAAAAAAACAATAAAAGCTAAACTTAAAAAATAAAAATAAAAATTGTCCCTAGGAATCGAACCTGGATGCTAGAGAGAATTTTGAACTCCCTAGACGACTTGAGCTAACCTTTTGCATTTATTCAGGGTATTCAAAACTTATATATGTACATAAACACAGAAACTACCCTATATATAAAGTGAAACTTTTTGCCAAGGGTGTTCGGGTTCCCCTTTAAATCCGCCCTTGTTTGGATATACTGAACACAGGAGGAATTAGTTCAAGCTAATATGGTATACCCTTCTTTCACATTCTTCATAGTTTTAAAGAAAATAGGTAAAAGATATCCTAAAGTATGTGATTAGTGTATTTCATTCCTGAGCCTATCGATAGGCTTAAGTCTCCAATATTATTTTATGTATCAATAAATATACCCATGAACAATTAAAAATGTTCAAATATGCCTCTCACACTAACGGTAGAAGTCATGTGTACTTAATTAGACAAAACTAAGCGACTTTATTATAAAAAATAGTTTCCTCACTTTCATGATACAGAAAGTTGAATGAGTAACCATGAAACTAACCCCAGAAACGCTGTAAATCAAAGACAAATTTCTTATTTGTTAGAACTAAAATTTACATTGTTAAGAAACTGGCTGAAAAGTTGCAACATTTTTCGCCGAAAATATTTGTAGAATATTTTCAAAAATCCTAGTGAAAACCAACATTGTGTCACTCTCCTTATTAACATGATAAGGTTATATACGGTTGGTATAATATACTGCGTATTTATGAAGATTACATTTTTTTTTTTTAAAAGTAAATTTAATATTATATTTTAGAACAAATTTAATTAATACTGCGATTATTCTATATTTCAACTAAGAGTACAATAGTTAAATTCTGTTATGTTCAACCTTTTGTTATCGTGCATGCTCATCGTTTTCTAGAAAACTTTTGTGCTTTCCGTAAGGTACTGGAATATAACTTTTGCTATCAAGAACAATTGTGAATTGTTGGCTAGAAAAGAAAGCTGATTGACAAACTCAGGGCATGAAACAGAAATACATTCAAATGACTGGTACAAGATTAATATCACTAACTTAACTTATTTTCGACAATGGTAGGTCATTGGAAAAGGATATATTGACAAAGATCGCTTTTAATGAGAAGACTTTTGTAAATAAAGCATCCAATTCATCTATTGGTACTATAGTATTTAATTTTAGCCAAGCTTAGAATATCATATAATGCGATGGTTATTAGGTATACCTTTCTAATTTACGTTTAGAAATTCAAGATCTTATGTCTATCTTTTTTTTTTTTTTTTCTGAAATAATTAGGTAAACCTCTTTAAGAGGTTATTGGGGTGACTTTTGGGGTTTTAATTAAATATGTTTTCTTATTCTTTCTTTGTTTGGGTTGGTCTTTTAAAATTTTCAAATCCGAAATATTGAAATTTCTATTTTCTTTTGTCACAGCAAAATTGTGTCTAGAAAATAATTACAAACAGATGAGGAACTGTAACATCCTTTCTCATACAAAAACTACGAGACCATGAAAGTGCAAAACAATATAGACGAAAAACTATCATCCCAAAAAATCAAGAGGGGTGGCGGGGCGCAGGGGGGGTAGGGTAGGGAAATGGGGTCCATGACATCACCAGCGTTCAAAGTGATGATTAGTCAGCTTGTCAAAGAAAACTGTTCTTCCCTCCTCCTCCCCCTCCTTCGTATGGCGCCTAAATGCTTCCCCCTACTTTTCTCTACTAAATTCACCTTGGATAACATAGGGTTTGGCCTGGAGCCCTACTTCATAAATTAACATCCGAAAGGTAAATACATAAAGGAGGAGACATAAAACCTAATCACTTCAATAGCAAAAATCGAATCGGGCCTATCCAAGATCTATTAGTACATGGCTTCACCCTATGAAAGCTATAAGAGACATGTATCCTAGGTGAACTTGAACTCTGGCAGGTATTACAACATCTTGATACGTATGAGGTCCTAACTAACCATGCCCAAAATAAGAATAAATAGGGAAACATCATCGCACTAGATCTATAATACCATTTGGTATTGTCGATATCTACTCTTTCGTCTGCCGAAGTATCTACAAGATTATTTGCTCTTCTGTAACAATGTCTGATCCGAAAATTATCAAATGACCTGCTCATACATATCCTTAATCTCCTCATTGGTATCCTTGATATTCCATATGGACCAATCCTGAAAAATGTTACCTTAAGCCAATTCAAATTATTCTCAAAGTTGCACTTGTATAGACCCAGTAGCGAATTTAAGGGGTAAAAGATTCACGCGCACAGGTGTTCCGTAAATTCGGTATATTATGTGTATAATTCTTAAAATATATCTAATATTATCCTTTGGAACACATACTACCAAAGGCTTGGTGCGCACTTGGTTGAAAGCTAAGCTATTTATCTAAATGCTTAAGGATCAATCCCACTTTAAGCATTTTTTTCCTCCTTCCTTTAGTAGTGAACTCATCTTTTATAAATCCTAAATTCGCCTCTTGATAGACCAATCGTGAAAAGTGTTGCCTTAAGCTAAAACAATATAATCTTTAATCAAAGGTCACGACAATAATCAAATACCAACAAATGAAACCGTCAAATTCCTTCATATGCATTCCTATCTTAAATTTCTATATTTCCAAATTCTATTTGAATTTTGTGCAGTATCGAGTAAGGCCCCCCAGCAATGTTTTTTTCCAGTGTGATAAATTCGACCCCCCCCCCCCCCCCAATTTCAAAAATCACTATAACTAACTTTTAGGGCTTGTTTGGTTAGAAAACAAGTTATCCGGGTAACTTGATTCTTGATTAGTTATTCCGGGATTGTTATTCCACCCTTAATGTGGGATAAAAAAAATACTATAATCCCGAGATTAGTTATCACGAGTTTTTATTCCAACCAAACTTGGGATAAGGCGGTGCTAAAATTTTATCCCAGGACTATTTTTGCTTATCCATCATACCAAACGAGCCCTTAGTCGGTAGGATTAACACTTGTTAAAAGCCCCGCTACCTTTGGTACAAGGACACGTTGACACGTGTCAGACACATTGGTAAGTTTATCGTATTTAGATTTATTTAATTGCATTAATTGTTACGTTTTAAAAAATAACTTCTTCTTTTTTTACTGTTGAACACAAATGCAGCTGGTGGCCGTATAGCGTTTACGCACCTTGGGGTTAGAGCACATGCCTTACCCTGGGCTTGCGGGGCTTGCTGTCACGCCCCGAACCATGGCCTGGGCGTAACACGGCACTCGGGCCTTGCTTGCATGTGTCCGAGCGAACCTCATGGCTTGCTTGTCAACATGGGCATCAAAACAATATAATCTATATGATGCAATTTAAATGAATCATGATAATGTAATTTGCGGAATAAAGTCTTGAAATTATCTCATAGTATGAAAATCATGAAAACGTAATAGTCTGCAAACATGAAAGCATAATCGACTCGAACTAACATCCGTCTATGAAACCTCTAAAACATGTACGAATACTAACTACCGGGACATGGCCCCGGACTACCATAAACCGAATACTAATGCGGACTCCATGTTGAACCCCGAGAGGCGGGGCACCAATAAGCCGATAACGAGGTGATCCCATCGCGCGCGCGTATGCTCACAAAAATCGATATCCGCACCGCGAAGTGCAGCCCCGGCAAAAGGGACGTTAGTACATGGTGAATAGTACTAGTATGTAAAACTTAAGCCGAAAATGAAGAACATGGCACAACATAGGTATAGGACATGAACTCGAAATCGAATGTAACTTCGAACATGATATGAAACGTGAGTAAAGTCCGAAAACGAAAATCAATAGAAATACATGTATATAAAATGCTTGTAACGTGGGGAATGCTATAGTATAACCGACAACATGATCCGGTACTTGCATCCTACCAACGAACACTTACACCTTGCCGGGGATATGAGATTTAAGTAATAATAAGCATGTAAGGATCCAAATCGCATAATGAAGGTGTTGCCTCCTGTCGACAACCCTTATCCTACGGTGGCTACGTAGTTTCGGGCTATCTGAGCCTTCTCGGTTAACTAAGCAACTCCCAAAAATATGAACATGATATAGTTGGCTAAGAAGCCCATGATTTTCGTGAAATAACTTGTAAATAACTTGTAATCATGATTTCATGAAATATCTTGTAATATGGTTTCATGAGATAACTTGTCATAGTCTTGCAAACATGTTCTTGATTCATGAGTAATAACAATAGTTCATAATTATATATATATAATTGACTTGAAAACATGCTTGTAACTTGCTACATAAAATCATAAAATTTCATATAAACATAATGAGAACACATGAGGAAGAATTCATGATTCATGGATTAAGCGAGGGTTCCTAATAACCGTAATGGAAGATTAGGAATACAATAACGAATATAGATTCAAAATGCATATTCATAAATACATAACTATGGGCTACCAATATGTTGGGTTTAATGCCCTAGGGTTTGAACTTCACGGATATCAAGAACGGAGCACGGGGAGGAACGTAGAGATTCCCACATGTGGATGGAAGTTCTACATACCTTAATTGCTCCAAAATCTTGAATTAAAGACTTGAATTTTGGAGAAGATTTCCTAAATCTTGATTCTTGAACCTTGGGATGGGTTTTCTTGAAAACCCTAGATTAGGAACAATGATTTCTTGCTTAGATTATTAGAATATATGTTAGAATTGAGTTGGAAGGGTTTGGATTTGGATTGACTTACCTTGATGTTTTGGATTGTTGCTAGGGCTTGGAATTGTGAATAATGAAATAGAAGAACTCAAGACTTGGATTTATACAAAAATGGGGCGGAGGTTATATGGACATATTATACGGTCCGTATAAAGTTATACGGTCCGTATATTTATACGGACCGTATAATATGACCATATTTTATCATGGCGGAACATAACGTTGATTTGGAGCGTCCTGAAGTACGGACGAGTTATACGGTCCGTATAAAATTATATGGGCCGTATAACAGGTTCGTATAACATGATCGGTGAACGGACTGCACTGCATCTCTTCAATAAAATGGCCATAACTCTTTGCACAGATGTCTGTTTGACCCCTATAATATACCGTTGGAAAGGTATTTCAAAGGGCTATAACTTTTATTCAGGAAGTTTTCCCAAATTCCTAATTAATAAAGGGGTTATGGTCATTGGAAGTAAGACCTTCTATAAACTCACTTGCAAACATGCCCCGTAGAGTAGCTTCCAACTTTGCTTTGCCCAAAGACATTTCTTATGACTTGATTAGTTTTCAAAATACTTCCTATAACCCTCATATTGGTTCCATTATGTTATCATCTTATGAGTCAAAGCTTCGCCTTAAGCTACGAGGTGTTACACTTGCGTCGGAGATGGTACGGATATCCGAGGATGGTATCCGGCAGGCAGGAGAGATTAGGCGCAGGGAGGAGCCTGTTCCGGAGGCTGAGTATCAGGCAGCGCCAGGAGGAGGACCGGGTGCTCCCAGAGGAGGAGGACCGGTGTGCCGGAAGGAGAGGTCGTGCTACGGGCAGAGGGGTGCTGCGGAGGACGCGGTGCCGCGCAGGACCTGGTGGTGGAGGACACCATCTGGTAAATGAGGCGGATAAGGCCGATCTCATTCCAGAAGGCGTTCACGGTCTAGTCCATCCGTAGCCATTCCAGGCCGATGGCAGCTCACCTGGGGACTCACCTACGTTTACGCCGACGCTCTTACTTGCTGAGATACTCGGGTCTTCATCACGGCCCGAGCGAACGCATATATGGAGGAGCGTGATAACGTTGATTGGGCGGCATTACGCGCTTCATTAGGCACGAGCGGCTCGTGAGGAATTTAGAGGAGCCGTGATTCTTGACTTCGATGAGTTTTTTATCCCGTTAGTATTTAAAATACTTATTTGTTCATTTAAATTATTTATTTTAAATATATATATATATATATATATATATATATGTTACTCATTATTTAGTAATATTTTATATTTTACGATTCGGGCGCCCGGCGGTCCACCAGCCACCCACTCGTGCGTTTTCTCATCGGTACCGCACACACACACACACACGTGTCTTCTCATGCGACCGTCGAGCCACGGTAAGTTTTTATTAAAATTTGTTTTATTCAATATAAGGTCAATATTTAATATACATATTTGATTTTTTAAAGTACTTATTTTAAATATGTATGTTACTTATTATTTCGTTTTTTTTCTTCATATTTTAGGATTCGGCGCCAGTGGGTCCACAGGAGTGACCCATTCAGGAGCATTCTCATCACCGCCAAGGTAGAGGTGTCTTCGTGAGATTACCGAAGTACGTAAGTTTTTTACTTAAAATTAATTTTATTCAATATAAGGTAAATATTTATTTAATTTTTATAACCTTTACTTGGACTTCGAACAGCATCTCGTCCAGGAGACTACCTCATATTCACCACTGCACCCATCTCAGGAGCCTACTCCCATCTCGGGAGCCTGCTCGCGCCCGTTGACACACAAGGTTTGATTAAATAAATAACGTTAATGTATTCAATATAAATAAGAAATGGTACTAATTATTATATATTTTTTAGGTTCATCCTTCGGCGCCCACGGTGGTAACTCCTGACGAGGAAGAGTCCGAGTTTCCAGACCCAGGTCATCATGAGGTTTTGCCCGTGCGAGCGGGACCAGATCCCAAGAAGAAGCACATTCTAGTCAAGAGCACACGGGCCAGGGGAAGAGGAGATGATCATGACTTGGAGCGCCTGGTTATTAAGAGGAAAAAGGGCGATGGTGACGATGGCGAGGGCGGTGGGGATGGTATGAGCCTTAGGCCTAGGGATAGTCTCTGGCATACTACATGTGGGACCCATCCTCGATAGTGTATATACATTAGTGTTGTACAATTTATCGTAAACATTATATATTTTTTGCATATTTATAAATATTATCTTAGTCTTTATTATTGTTTATAGTTTCACATCCTAAATTGATAATAAAAAAAAAACATGACACATTCGAAATAAAGTTAAGCACTAATTTAAAAAATAAGACGAAACCCTAAAAGATAAATAACGTAAAGCTAATGACTACAAGTCTCAAACAAAAAGGACTTCGAAAGCACTTTTCAACCACTAAAACGACAATCCAAAGTATTGCGTATTCTTGATGTATTGAGCCTATCTTATTCATTGTACAAATATAAGGAGGGTTCTATATAAAATATTGAAGTTCCGGAGTCTCAAAGCATGATTAATATACGGCTAAATTACGTAAAAAGGAGTGAAAATGTAATAAGAGGCTATTTTTGGAAAATGGTGGAGTCCTATAGCGCAGAATTTTACTGCGCTATAGGTGAGAGAAAAATTGCTATAGTGCAGTAAAATACTGCGCTAAAGCACTTAACGAGTCCGTTACGGTTAAGTGCTTTAATGCGTATTTTATCGCGCTGCAAATACTTTAAACATTTTTTTCTTTTTTGGGTATTTTGGTTCAAAATAGTTTTTTTGGGGGCATTTTGATTCCGGACCCTCTTATTATTCGTAGACAACTCTCTCTTTTTCATGCACACTGTAGCACAAGAGACATGTTGGCGGTAGCAACCAACGTGACACATCGTTCTTCGTAAATCTTTAAATCTATTCCTCCATTTTACTGTATAAGAATAAATTAAAGAAGAGGCATTTAAGGTGAAAGGGAAATGTCTCCATTGATAAAAGTTGAGTGGAGACACTCCCTTAGATATGAAAGTTAATTATGAAAATGATAGAACAGAAATTCGGTCCTATTTTCTGAAATGGTTCAATGATAAAATAGGGTTCGTCCAAAGTTTCCATATTTTAGGGGAAGTATGCACCACTAATAAGTCCTTTATTATCTCTGGGAAAGTAGAGCCAACATGCAGTGGCGAGCGAGAATTTTTATTTTATGAGTTTCAAATTATAATTTTTTTGATTTAATGAGTTCTAGATAAATTATCTATGTATATTAAATGAATTTTTACATACAAAAATAGTATTTGAGCCAAAGTTAATGGGTTATGCCAAACCCATAACTCGAATGACGGCGTCGCTCCTGAGAGCACGTACTTCCTGGTCTCTAAAATGGTTTCGCTTTTAAGATTTTTAACTCTAAACTTATTATAATTTTAAAATGATTATGAATGCAATCTAAATTGAAATTTCAATAGATTTTCTTATGTGTGTAGATATATCGGAGAAATGGTTTTGTAGCCCTTTACATTTTATTTTTATTTTTAGTTTTATGACCTTTAATTTACAAGAAATTTTTATTTTCTACACATAAGTGATTTGGAAAAAACACATAAGAGATCTGAAAAAATCTTTTTTCCCCATTCAAATTGTAAAAGGACAGTATATCTCATTTCCTCTAGATGTATACGTTAAAAGTAACGCGTTAAGATGAACGTATACCCACAGTCCACAACAATAGTGTACTCATGAGTCATGTCCTTAAACTTTGGATCCACGTCTTTGAATGTAATTTATCGCTCTAATACTCCATCTTATTTTAGTTCTACCTGAACCAATTCTTTATTACCATGTTTATCTTACGAATATTCTTTCACATGCAGGTAGCAAAGAAGAGTTCCCATAAGATTCTTTGTTGTAACGTTGCAATTATATAAGTAGTGTATTCCACATTGTGTACACAAAGCAACCAAAAACCAGGCAACATGTTACTAGCTCAAAATTCAAAGGGGTGCTGTCGGATTCTGTTCACCTCCGACTAGGCCGACAGGTTTCTACTCCCATGGTCGGAAAAGAATCGCATTAATTTTTTATTGGGTTGATTTGTGGATAATCATTAAATTTTACTTCATCGTACTTAAGTCAATAAGTTAATGAAATTACTATTTTTTTAATAATAAAAGATTATTAAATTTATTTAAGTACAGAGAAAGTCATCAAATTATTAATTGTTAGCATGTTCAGCTGACCTCAGAATCGATGTTACTTCTAGGTTATGATGTGCGGGCTTGAGATGGCCGTTTCCTATAGCACTTATTACAATGGCAAACCCGTTGTGTTTTAATCGGCCGAGGAAAGTTGTCCTTATCCCAAAAAATAATTTAGTGACTTTCCATACTTGAATAGAGTTGAGTACTTTCTTTAATTAAAAAATTAGTTTAGTTACTTTACTTCAATAAATAAAAGTTGACTAGCAGAATGAACCCAACCCTTTACTTATTAGTCCTTTTGAAAAGAACCATGTCTTTTAATTCAGAATTCTTGAACCTGAATTTTTCCATTTTGTCTTCGGTGTCAATTTTTTATAGCCATAAAAATATAGTATTATTTTTTAGAATTATAAATTTAAAAAAATTTATAAGTTTATGCTCATAAAAATTTAATTTTAAAATTTTCTTATCATGCCTAATTAAATTTATCGACATATTTATGACTTGTTTAAATCATAAATGTTTTTTAAAAAAAAATTAAAAAAAATAAAATAAAAAAAAAGGTTGTGTTCAGTGTTTCCACCGCCACATAAATTTGGGACCTGAGGAGGTACTAAACTCGAGCACATTAATAAAGTGGAGGGTAAGATATGCGTAACCAAGTTTGAATAGAGAAGGATCTGGATAAAATAGAAGAAGTTTTGCTTTTTTGATCTGCAACTATAGTAGGAAAAAAAGTTTCTATTGGCTTCCCAAAGTTCTCCCTCTACACGACTTTCAATTTGCCATGTACCATTAGACTTTTCGTCAGTAAATCACATTTCTCTATTATTTGGTTTCCTATGATAACAAATGTCTTAATTTGCAGGGAAAAGTCTAATTTATAATCTCATTTGTGATCTTTATCAGTTGGCCATCTTATCACTAATATGTGGAAGAGAAAAAATCTTATCGCTTATACACCCATGGCATGAAGAATAATCTGGCTTGGCATCATCTGCCAAGTCAAGTTTGATCATCAATTTGTCTTTGGCATCTTCCAAGCAGAAACATCTAATAAGATTAAAAGTATACTAATGCCACAGTTATTGTCAAATATTTTTTTTTCTTGTAGTGAAACTGTGACACCTCAATACCAAACTTGTACATCCATCACATCAAGAAAGAAAAACTACTATTTATAGGTGTGGAAATTTCCTGAATAGTCAATAAGAAAATAGTGGATTTTAATAGTTGTACGAACATGAGAGCACCTACTATTTATAGCTGTGGAAACTTTCGTAAACAGTCTGGATTTTGAGCCTGTTTGAATGGGCTTAAAAAAAACAGTTTATAAGCTGCTTTAGATAAGCTAAGTTAAATGAGTTTAATTATTTTTTTGATTTATTTTAAGTATAAAATGACTTTAAGCTGATCAGCCAAATACTCAATTTAATAGTTGTACCAACATGAGATCAATACTATACGTAGGTTTTAGTAGATAATTGAATGAATTGATTAATGGGGTAGATCATAGAATAATTGAAGAAATTGGCTACATTTTCATCTTTATAGAACTAATTAAGATGGAATAGTAATGCAATTTAATACATCAATATTTTTAATGTATTAAAATGCCAGTATCTCTAATATTTTTTACTCATTTTAATATTAAAAATCACAAAGTTTATCAATTAAAGGAGATCATGATACATAATGAAAGTGTGTTTAGCATTGAACCTATCTAGTAATTTCAGATTTAAATTATATGATTTTAAGAGAAATAAAATTTCACTTCTTACCATTCATAACCAAGGCGTTGACTTAAATTTTATTTGTCAAAACATTATGGCCTTGTTATTATTTCAATGCTCATGAATGTTTTTTTTAGAACTTGTCTAATCCATATATAGTACTCCCTCCGTTCACTTTTACTTGTCCACTATTTTATTTATAGATTTTCATTTTTACTTGTCAATTTTCACATATCAAGGTAAGATGAAAAAAAATCTTATTTTACCCTTAGCATTTATTACTCATTTCAAATCATTTTCCAACTCCAATACAATTATACACCATTTAATAAGGGTATTGTGGTAAAATATCTATCTTAATCACTGTTTCTTAAACAGCGTGAAAAGTCAAAACGTGACAAGTAAAAGTGAACGGAAGGAGTATAAAGCTAGGCATAGGCAAGGTGATGTGACACCTTTCCATGGCCTAGAATACCATTTATCCTTTTTCTCTTTTTTTTTTTTTTTTGACATTTTCCCCTCCATTTATCTATTTAGTTGATTTTTAATAGCCCAAAAAATATTTAATTTCAATTAATCAATTTTCCACCTCCCACTATTAATTGTCTTCTTTATTAAATAACTTTAACTTATATGCATTTATGTATTATTCAACCTGTTTCTCTCCCCACGTTACTATATCATCTATTCATCTCATTTTTTTTAGTGTGTGTTACTTGCCATTAAATTCTAATCATTTACTTGCCTATTTAATTTACATTACTCACTTCTTGAAATGTAACTTATCATTGCCTTCCTATACGTTCTTGAAATAATGTAGACATGTTCAGTCAATTTGTTGCTATATATAGTTCATTGTTAAACTTTAGGAAGATATGTAATTCTTCATTTTTTGACTTTTTTTTTGGTTAAATTTTTTCATATGTTTCTTTCTCTTGTATATGTAAATTTTGTTTTAATATGTGTGTATTGCCTAATATTATGTGTTTTATTAGTTGTATACTTTTTGGAGAAGAAATATTAGTGCTAGAATGGTTTTGGGTAAAATTGAAGTGTCTCTAACGAAGTTTATCACTCATGTTGGGCGTATCTCCATCAAGATAAAATATATATGGGTTGCTAAAATTACCACATGCAAAGGTATTTCCTCTTCTTTATAGTTTAGGTATTTAAACAACTTACTTGATATGTATTGTCCCTTTGATATTTTATTTTCTATTTATTCTTTGTTCACTATTTTTTGTAAGTATTACAAATAGTGATATTGAAAAGAAAATTCTCTCATCAGCTAGATATTAGTTGACTATTTCTTTCATTGCCATTATTTAAATAGCAAAAGCTGCGGTTGGGTCTTAGTCTTTGAAATACAATGTAAACGAAATTATTCTTTCTTTTATACCGAAAGAATTAATTGACAAAAAGATTCAAGCTTAATTTGGTCATATTTAAAGTTTCAAGATTTAGTTCCAATAAAAAAAAGGAATTTTGTTCAAATAATTTTTCTAATTCGATAAAACAAATATACATGTTGACAAAATTAGAATGTATTTTATGAGCTTTATAGAAAGTATCTTCCTTGCCAGTGAGAGCAAGGTGAGTAAGAAGGTGCGGTCTCACAATGAAAAACTCCACCAATTAAGTTCTTTTTTCTTCTGTACTTTAATTCTATGAGTATTATTTGTCATAAAATCTTTTAAGTCACTCTGTCGTGAAATTTGATTTGTTTGTTTTGTTTGTTTTTTGTTCACTAAAGCTTTTAAAAAGAGATTCAATCTTAAATAATCAGTATTTCTTCTAAAATAAGAATGAAATATTTTAGAAAGTAAATTATGCTTTAGCTAATATGACATACATTTTATTACTGCTTAGTTGATTAGTTATTCATTTCTTTTATTAGTTAAAAATAGGCTAATATAAGCCAAATGAGACAAATTGATCATTCAATATACACATATGGACACTATTGATGAAACTAGAGATATTTTGAGATTTTAATTTTAGCTTGTGCTTCCAGGCATATGTCTTTTTATCTCACTAAAGATGTTGGTGATGTTAATTTAACTTTTGAAAAATATATATAGGCTAAATGTACAAACATATACGTTTAGTTTATCTAATGAAAAAAAAAAAAAAAACTTTAAATTTCACAAAATGTACTTTGTTATTACTTTCAAAATTTGGGTGCCAGAAAAAGAGTTTTTGATGTGGTCATTTATGACCGTGCGAAGCGCGGATAAATTTACTAGTACTCATAATTACGTGAGATCTGTCAAGGATACTCCATTAACTTCAACACTCTTGACGAGTGTCTAGCTTATATGAAATTTTAACTCGTGCTCTGTCAAATTATAGTATAGAAAGATGTCGAACCCACAGAGATTGGTTTGTCTATTCTACAGACGTTTCTTATTTTAATTACTATTTGAGAATATCATAAGAGAGTTGATTGGTGAGTTAATTAACTAAAAATGTGTAAATAAAGCAATGGAGAAATATTTTAATTTTTCACAAATATAATAAAAGGTGTTGGGATCCTGACTTCACTTGATATTTCTATTATAAAGTAAATTCTTTAATCTTCAATTTCTATTTCTCATAAATGTATAAATGCCTCTCACGATTACATTTATATATTATTACTTAAGTTGAAGAATTAATCGCACTCCTCTCGGTTATACAAATTAATTATCAAAATAGTAATATTAAAGCACCGTAAATATATGCTTGAATCCGAAACATGTTTTTTATAGTAAGTCCCTTTCGGCTATCTTACTTGCTATAACTAATTAATACACTATCCACCTCTCTCGATTACAAATAAGTGTAAAATTAATTATGTCATAAAAGAGATAGATGTCACTAAATAAATGTTAACATCTATCAATACGACAATTAAGTATGTTACTTTTCCGCCTCTCTCGATTACGAAAAACAAATTAATTGGTAGTATAAATTAGATAAACGTTAACAAATAAAATAACATCTAACTGTAAAGCATATAAAAGTTAAATAGAAAGTTTCCGCTCAAACATGTGAAATTGAGGAATAATATTATCTACTATTATATAGAAATATCAAGATCCGTCATTCTCCTAACACAAAAGAAAGTTACTCCATATTGGAGTTAATACAACTAATGGAAATGTTCTTATCCATTAATAAGAAAATAGAAGAAATATTCAAGAAGAATAATTTCGCTATTTAATTAAAAGTAGGAACTAGAATAATTTCCTAAAATTAAATAACCAAAGAAGCTATAAGGAAAAGGCTCTAGAATGGAAACAAAGTATTATTTTGCTTCCTCTATGTTTTTCTGTCTTTCTAAGCAGCTTCAAATGTTGATATTTATAGAGTTTCCTTCTTCAGCAAAATCTTCCCGTGTGCACACAAGCTTTTTGCAATATATTTCTTCCAATTTAGCCAATCAACAATAGGGTGTTGATTTAAGAAATTGGTGTGTTCACGAACTTTTTTTCCAATTTGTAAGTATACATTGCTGCTCCCTTTCTTTTATTGAGAATAAGGTTTGTCTTCCTTTTCCTTTAGCTTTCTTAGTTTCAATTTTGATGGGTCCCACATTAAGGAAAATTTGCACAATTATTTTCATCTTTGGAGCACTTCCTTTTCTCTTTCTTTTGCTTTTCCTTTTTTGGATCTTCTTCTTCATTTTGCTCTCTTAATTTATTTATTAAATTATAATATTTCCTGCAAATAAAATATAGAAATATTAATATTTAAATTAAATAACAACTTAATTTATATATTAGTGTCTTGTCCATTAAACTTTTCGTCAGCAACTGATGATACTTCGCTGAAGTTTCTTTTGACAGGACAACAAATTTCCTAAATTGAAGGAATGAAGAAAAATCAAATTTATAAACTCAATATCAGTTAGGCCATCATTGACAAGTCAAGTTTGATCATCAATTTGGCATCATTTGCCACGCAGCAATATAAGAGGAAGTGCGCTAGTGCCACAGTTGAATCTGTTCTCTTTAAGGAAAATTCAGAGAAAGAACTGAATGACCAAAATTAAACGAATTCTCGTACATTCCCATTCATACCCCTAGTTATCGACAATTTCTATTTTTTTTATTTTTTTTTTTGGTAAAAGACCAGTGCAACATCAATTTCATCCGTCGTTCTTTTATTTATTAGTTACTAGATTAGGAAATAACTATCAAGGGCTCTAATAACAATATTTGTCAAACTTCTAAAATCAGCTTATTTTAAAAAATATTTTTTTAAAAAGTACTTTGGCAAAAAACAGTTTGCGTTTGCCAATTTATTTAAAAAACACTTTTAGGCAGCAATTAGTGTTTGACCATGATTTTAAAAAGTGCTTCTAAGTAGGCGTTTCAACATGCGGTTTGAGCTTCACGAGATTTAAACCAAAGATTTACACGCATTTCATCTCATGATTTTAAAAATTTTAAATATAAAATTTGACCCATAAGTTTTTTGTAAAAAAAAGACCCATAAGTTGGTAGATATTTTTAACAATTACTCCCACCAATCATTTACCAACTTCGTTAACTTCCACCAACCTTTATTTATGTCTGCCAATTTCATTACTATTCATGTTAAATTTTCGTTTTTATTGAACTAAAGTTTGATTAATTGATGTTGTATTTTTAAGAAAGGCCTTGTAGTAGCGTATTAATTTTGTTATGAATTATGACTTGATCATTTGGTAAGATTGTATAAGAATTGGGAATGCTTTGATAGTTCTCACAACTTGTGGGTTTTTATGTCTATAAGAGAAAATGCAACTTAAGATATCAAAATTGCATGTCCAAACATGGTTTCAAATCATGGTTTGTAACCATGATTTCAAACCATGTCCAAACGGCTCCTAAGTGTTTTTTTCTCCAAAGTGCTTTTGACTGAAGCTATTTTTTTAGATTCTGAAAAACAGCTTCTGTTACTCCTCAAAAGCACTTATTTTGACCTAAAAATTTAGGCGAATACCTCACTTTTTAAAAATAAACACTTATTAAAAAAGACTTCTGGGAAAAAATAGGCTTGTCCAACAAGCCATAACACTAATTAAAAATTACAGACTAGGAGCGCATTCCCCAACTGATCATCAAATACAACCACATGCATGGATTATTTTGGAGAGTTGCCTATATACAATCAAATTACAGTTGGGCCAATCCTTAGTCGGTATAGTTTGGGCCGCTCTGTGAGGATGATGAACAGAAACAAAATTTTGAAAAAAGAAAAGGATAAAAATCATTTTTTGCGCGGATTGTCCTTCAAAGGCACTGATCTTTAAATTTTGGCCCTCAAATTGTTGGTTTTTAATTTTTATCCTTCGGCTAAAAATTTTTGAATTTCGGGTTTGAATCCCCGCTCAGTCAATTTTTTTTAAAAAAAAAAAAAAAAAAATCGCAAGGTAGAGTTTTGGATTCAAACTCTACCTTGCCGTATGCCTGAAGGCAGAGTCTTATTCCTTAAGGTAGAATACTCTGTCGTATAAGGTAGAGTTTGCTACCTTAAGGCAAACTCAAGGCAAGCTTTGCGTTATAAGGTAGTAGACTCTGCCTTAAGGTAGTGTTTTGCAAGCAAATTCTGTATTGCGAAATCCAAACTCTGCCTTGCGAATTTTTTTAAATTTTTGACTGACCGGGGTTCGAACCCGAACCCATGAATATTTAAGCAAAGGACAAAAATTAAAGACCAGCAATTTGAGGGCCAAAAATTAAAGATCACCCCCGAATAAGGCCAATCGTGCAAATTGCCTAATAAAAATCAGGAACGAATTGCCCTTCTTTTGGGGTGGTCTTTAAATTTTGCCCCTCATATTTGTAATCTTTAAATTTTGTCCTTCGGCTAAAACCCATGGGTTCCAGGTTCGAACCCCCACTTAGTCAAAATTTTTTAAAAAATTCGCAAGGCAGAGTTTAAATTTCGCTATTCTCCCATCGGTAGAATTTTAGTTATGTTTAACCAAAAGTCTGCCGATGGGGGCAGACTTTGCCTTGAGGCTTTTTTTTTTTTTTTTTTTTTTTTACTTTTCAAGGTAAACTTTTAGTTATGCCTTAACTAAAAGTGTGCCCATAAGACATAACAAAAGTATGCCCCATAAAGCGGAACTTTTCCTTAAGGAATAACTAAAGTTATGCCGGACCCGGCATAACTATAAGTTCCGCCTTATAAGGCAAAGTTTATGTCTTAAGGAAAAGTTCCGCCTTAGAGGCATACTTTTAGTTATGCCTTAACTAAAAGTCTGCCTCATAAGGCATAACTAGGAAATATTTTTAATTAAGACTTAACTAATAGTTTGCCCATAAGTATGCCGAACCCGGCAAACACTTGTTAAGGAATAATCAAAGTTATGCCAGACCCGACATACTTATGCCAAGTCGGGATCCATAAAGCATGAAGTATGTCCGGTCCTATGCATAACTTTCGTTATTCCTAACAAGTGTATGCCGGTCAGTGCATACATGCGACCCAAACCTTGCCTTGCGATTTTTTTTTTTTAATTTATGTGAGCGGGTTCGAACCCAAACCCCACATTTTCGCGCGAACGCTCAGGGTTGCAACGCGAAGGGCAAAAATTAAAGACCGGCAATATGGGAGGCAAAATTTAAAGACCACAAATATGATGAGCAAAATTTGAAGACCACCCCAAAAGAACGGCAATCCGCGCAAAAAAAATGATAAAAATCAAATTTTTGTGGCAACCATGAGTTGCTTTATTTTATAGTGTTATTGCCTTAATACAAACTGTGATAACAATTTTAAACCAAGACACAGTCATACAAGAAAATTAAACTCATGCGACCAGCAATACCGAAGAACTCTCTAATAATTACTTTGATTTTATGAATCAATCAAAAAGATAGTTAGTACTGTCTCCGTTTTATAATAAGTAGTGTTTTTAATTTGGCACACCTATTAAAAAACTACACACTATTGAAAGTAGAAATTATTTCTACTAATTTACCCTTAATCAAATGTCTTGAAAAAGAAGGAGATGTTTAATGGTTTTTTAGTTATGTAAAACTCCATTGATTTAAATAAGGGTAAAATTAAAAGAAAAAAAATCAATGTCTTGTTTATTTTGTGAAACACCACTTATTTCGACATAAAATAAAAAGATAAAAGTACCACTTATTTTGAAACGGAGGGAGTATTTGGTTACTCAAACCAAAGTCATCGGAGGATGCACAAAAATAATACTATCTTTTAATAAATGGTGCAATTACAATCGTTTACATAATTCTCTTTTAGTTGTGCAATTCAAAATGTTATAAAATATGTAATGTGAAAGTTACCTTACACTATACACTGAGCAATTACGCCTACATGATTGAGGAATATAGTCCAGTACACAAACTAAATACAGCCCACTGGACCATGGTTGAAACAGTGGGACGCTGCTTGAAAATATGGAGAGTAGTACTATTGAATTGAATCAAGATTTTTTGGATAACCTTTCTAGAAATTTGAATATTTCATTTTATTCCTTAATCAACTTCTCCATTATTTCACCATTCTCAAAATAATTTCTTTCATCAACTTGGGAATTTCTTGACTATTTTTATTTTGATAAGCTTAGTAAAATTTATTTACACAATCAAATATGTCAAAATATAATAGCAACATACCCATTGTAATCTAACAAGTGGGGTCTAGGAAGGATAGGATGTATGCAGACCTTACTTCTACTTTTGTGGGGTAGAGAGATGGTATCTGATAGACCCTAACTCAAAAGAAGTGTAATAAAAGCAGAAGAAATAAGAAAATAACGACCGCAAAATAACAACATAAACAAGGCAACATGGAGTAGTATAATTGAAGAACAAGATACTATGCGAATACTAGGTAACACTACTAAATAAGGAGAAGATGGGACTAGCTCCTTCCTCTCCCTCGTAAAAGTACTACAACACAGAGCAACCTACTAATCTTCTATCCTAACCTTCGACCTCCAAACCTTCTAATCTAGGGCCATATCCTCGGTAAGCTAAAAATGTGTCATGTCCTGTATGATCACGCCCTGCCTCCTCTCTCCCATTCTTTTTTGGCCTATTTCTATCTCTTCTAAAGTAATCACAATTAATAACCGAATTGTTTATAGTTTTCAAGAATAATAATTATTATTATTAAAGATAAAAACAATTTTTTTTTCATTTTGTGCTAAATTTTGAAAAGAACTATTTTTAAAAAGCACCACAATCAACGGACCAAGTACTACTCCGTATTCGTAAGTTTGAGACTTCAAGTCTCCTTTTTGACAAAAAGGCAGAAACTAGGAGAAGATAGCCCATTGGAATTTGGAACTCCCATAGCAAAACAGAGTTTTCAATGTCTTCTTTCCCTAGTATCCCCATTAACAACCGCTATTTTTACTTCATTTTTCCTCTGAAGAAACGCCAACCTGAGATTCATATACCCTTTCCCTGATTTTACAATCCCAACTCACTAGAGGCATTTGTCACAATACAAGAAAGGAAAAAAGAACAGAGCAAGAAGATCAACATGTGGAGTAGACATCTTATTAGATTCAGTAATAATAGATGGATGTCAACTTCAGTAGCAACAAATGTCAAAAACATTATGGGATGGTGGGACCATGTACTACCAGCTCCTAAGGACCCAATCACCAGTGTCACTGAGGCTTTTCTCTCTGATCCAAGTCCTTTGAAGCTCAATCTTGGTGTGGTACTGTTCTTTCTATGCTATTAATTTCATGGTTTTGTTAAGAGATAATGGTCAAAAACATCTAAACTATTTCATACAGGAAAACGGAACAATTGATTGTTGCCATGTGAAACTTGCGAAAAAAAGATGGTTCAAGTGTGTGTTTTTGACCATTAACTATGTTGTTAATTGAAGTTTTTCATCAGCAGTTTTTCTCCTTCTGGATTGATGGTTATTTGTTTTGTTACACTTCTTCATAGGGAGCTTACAGAGATGATGAAGGAAAACCAGTTACTCTTGAGTGTGTTAGACGAGCTGCGGAAAGTATTTCTGGCTGCGAGTTCTTGTAAGTACCATCTGTGCTCTATTTTCTTGAGTTTTGATTAAATCAATCATATTTTTACAGAATCCCCTTATCTAATTACTCAAATTTGTCTCATTTCATACTTTTCTAAAGTCTGTTTGGACATTACATGAACAATTTGTTGACTTTTTCGTTGAAAAGGAAAAGCATTTTAACTACTCCCTCTGTCCCATATTAGTTGTCACATTTTCATTTTGCACGCCCCTTAAGAAATCATAATTAACAATGTATTTTTACGATCTTACCCTTATCTCTCTCCAATAAACTGCACTCTAATCAATAATGGTTACTCTCAAACACAGGTAATGTTACGAACAAAATGGAAAAAAATTAATTAATTTTATCTAGGTTTTGTAAATTGACAAGTATTTGTTGGGTTTTAAGTGTTAGATGAATGGGAAATTGAGGGAAGAAATATGGAGGGAAAATGAAAATTTTGAATTGTTGCTTTTCGCTTTTTTGAATGAAACATTTCTCCCACATTGGTGGTGGAAAGGAAAGTTCATGTGGTTAAATATAGAAGCATTCCTTCTAGTTGCTAAAGGGTTGAGAAGAAGGAAAGCCTTGCGCCGCCGTCGTAGCTCGCTCGGCTCGGCTCGGCTTCGGCTTCGGATTCGATCAAATGATAGATTGATTGACTACGTAAAGTCGAGAGATAACGTGTCGGATCCACTTACAAAAGGCCTAACTAGAGAGGCAGTTGAAAGATCATCACGCGAATGAGGTTAAGGCCTAGGACAAGTCATCACGGCGGTTACTCTACTTAGTAGACTGGAGATCCCAAGAGCTAAGTTCAAAGAGATCAAACAAAGTTATGAATGACGGTTCAACATTGTCAAGTAACTCAACCCATTCTCACGAAAGACAATGTTCGTAAACAAGGATAAAATGTTAAGGCTTTTAACGAGTTAATAAAGCATTAAAGTTTTTAATGATTTCTAAGCTTGGCAAGATATGACCAAATACTGTATCTATAGGATTACACGTTTAGAAATCACATATGTGAGTGGGAAGTGTAAGCCGCTTCAAGGAGAATGATAGTGAAGGCTCATTCTCTATGCACTCATGAAATCAGGCGGTGTTCATGGCTGAATTGGAAATGGAGGGAACAAATATAGAGGGAAAATGAAAATTTTAAATTATTCCTTTTTGCTTTTTTGGATGAAGCATTTCTCCCACGTTGGTAGTGGAAAGGAAAGTTCATGTGCTTAAATATAGAAGCATTCCTTCTAGTTGCTAAAGGGTTGAGAAGAAGGCAAGCTTCGCGCCGTCGTCGTCGTTGCTCGCTCGGCTTGGCTTTGGCTGGTCAAATGATAGATCGATTGATTAATGTTTTTTGACCAAATTTACTTAATCTTTTAATTGTTTAATTATTAATTAATTATCCAAATCATGACCCGAGCTTTCAGATTAATTAGAATCCAGATTATGACCCGGATCCGTTTCTGACCCATTTTTTCCCGGATTAATGTAAATGTTCCTGCTATCCGTTAGAACACAAATTTTCTGAAAGGGTGCAAACCTTTCTGAACCAACGCTTCCATGGCTATATATAACCTGCTGATCTTCAGATATTCCTTACGAATTTTCTGATCTTCTCCTCTCTTCTTTTTCTTGCACATTAAATTTTCGTGTGATTTACAGCCTTCGAGTGAGTTCGCTGTCACCGGAGTTTGCAGTACTGCTACAACGGTAAGTAAATCGTTCTATCCTGGGAGGATATATTCCACAACCTCGGGTACATTGAGGGGAATAATTTCCTTAAGGACACACTGTGTATTCAGTGGACTCGATTTAATTCTTATACATTTTTCAGATACTGTTCTTCTAAAAATTTCAGATTCTTTTTTTTTTTTTTTTTAAATTTCCAGTTTCTGGTTTAAGTATATTTTCGGATACAGGTTAATAACAATATTTTGGGATGGATACTTTTAGTAACGTGGACAACTATTATGGAACGGAGGGAGTAGAAAATAGTCTAGGAAAAGCTCTCGGCAAGCCAAATGTGATACTAAGTTGAGGTGCACGCAAGCAGGCCTAGACTCCACCATTAAAAAAAATGTAAAAAAGAGAAATTAATTTTATTGTAGGAAGGGGGAGCTATTCCTTTCGAGTAATTAAGGAAAGGAGTTGAGTGAAATAACAATGTCTGGAAGGGTTTTCAAGTTTGCAGCGATATTTATCATTCTCTAGTTCTTCAGTTGTACGAGGACTGATATTGCTGATTATTTAGTTTAGATCTATAGGATTGAAGGGGATGGAAAGTTTATTGAGTATTGGAATGAATGGCTATAATGATTTAAGTTGAGTGGTACAAATGAGGACTCATCTAGCCAACCCCAACTAGTTTGAGATCAAGATTTTGTTATTGTTGTATTGAAGAGGTTGGACAATGATCTTGCACTAATAGGTACTTTAGTATTTTCATGACACGGTTAGACATGGTTGAGTTATATGATGTTCCACTTTGGGTATATAAAGGCATCCAAGACTGTTTTATAAAGATCTTGAGTTACTCCACCCATCGCCTTAAGCTTTGAGGTTGATGTCCTATAGTATCAAAGCCAACTTTTTGTAAGCCTGTTTTCACTCGGGCAACTTGGCATTCAAGCTCACTCGTAATAAATCAGATTTGCATGCAAGAAGTGTTGACTTATAACAGAAATGAGTATTCGGAGTTGAAGTTTAAAATGGTTTGTGGAATTTGCCGTTGTAATTGAACATGAACTTCACTTGGAAAACGAATAGAAGAATTATGACTGAAAATCAGTATTTCTTTTTTTTTTTTTTTGGGTCGAAAGGGAAAATTTTATTTCAACCAAGTGTGAGAATTACAAAGCTACTAGTTCGTTGGACTCTAGAACTAGCTCAAACCTGAATCTCTATATCATAACTATACAGCTGGCTCTAAAATAGCAAAAACAAGAAGCTATGTGTAAGTAGGAAAACTATTCAAACTGTCCAGTACTTTGGACCATTTTCTTTGTATCTGGCCTCTCAAGTGAAGCTGCAAGACAATCTCTTTGACTCTGAATCTGAAATCGCTACTGGTAGACTGGAATCTCCTAGCATTACGTTCAGCCCATATATGAAAAATGGTAGCAGTAAATAGAAATCCTAGTATGCCAGCTTTAGCCCCTGAACCAGTGGCGCTTCTTGAAATCCATGAAAATCAGTATTACACTTAAAGTAAACGCTCAAACCAGTGTTTGAACGTTTTACTTGAAGTTACAGTCTCTGTCAAATATTGAAATATTTATGCGCAAATGGGTCCATAATGTCCCATTGGACGTATAAGAGCATCCGAAGGATTTTGTAAAGGATCTTGGGTTACTTCACTTGTTGCTTTAGGATCCTTTAGGAATGCTCAAATTCATTCACGATATTTGCATAATATTCAACCAGGAAAATTTTCTGGGTTCATTCTAAATCATTGTAACCACGGCTGTTGTTTTTCTATTGGCAGGGAATCAACTAAAGCAACAACGAAATCAAAGTTCGTGCAGGACTCTGTAAAATTGGCTTATGGAAATGACTCTAATGTTGTTAGAGAAGGCAGGTTTGCTGGTGTTCCAGCTCTTTCTGGGACTGGTGCATGCCGGCTGTTTGCTCAATTCCAAAGGCGCTTCTATCCTGACTCACAAATTTTTCTACCAACGCCAACTTGGTCCAAGTAAATGTTTTCCACGTTTATAATTCGTTTTCATGCCGTGCCATTATTAATTTGTACTGTGATTGAAATGTGTCCTCTTTTGTAGCCACCATGACATTTGGAGAGATTCTCAAGTTTGTACAAGTACCTACCACTATTATGATCCTGATACAAAAGGATTGCAATTTCAAGCCCTCATGAATGATATCAAGGTTTGGTTGTATGCTGGATGATGAGATGACTTTTCTCAAATTTGTTGTGAAATTTCTGCTTTAACTTCACTGCCGAACGTTACATCCTTACATGGCTCTTCACCCTTTTCCTGCACATATGAGATTGTGAGCCTTTATAAAAGATGACTTGTGTGCTGAGCAAGTAAAGGCCAATGATAAGCTCTTTGCTGAAGAATTATGTAATAATAGTAAATATGCATATGATTCTCCTACCTGAAATATGTAATAGAGAAAATTCCCTTCCATCTATTGTATCATAATTCATTATATGACATAAAGATATTAATTTTGCGATAGTTTTACAGTATGTTGTTAAAATATTTGAAGGCAAACTCTGCTTTAGTTAACTTTATTCTTTTAGAGTACTATCGCTGATCCTATTCATTTGATAATCTCACAGAACGCTCCAGATCGTTCCTTTTTCTTACTTCATCCTTGCGCTCATAACCCAACTGGTGTTGACCCCAACTATGAGCAGTGGAAAGAAATCTCACACATATGCAAGGTTAGTGAAATAACTTAATCCTTTAATTTCTAGTCTTATTTACTCTCTTAGATAACTTTCTTATGTACTATCTTTGTGAAAACTGGTTTCAGATCAAGAATCATTTTCCTTTTTTTGATATGGCTTATCAAGGAATTGCTAGCGGGGACCTTGAGAGAGATGCCACTGCTATTCGGATATTTCTAGAAGATGGACATCTATTGGGCTGTGCTCAATCTTTTTCCAAAAATATGGGATTGTATGGACACCGTGTAGGTTGTGTCAGGTAGACAAACTTCTAGCTGCAGAGCTCTGCAACTCCTCATCTTGAACAATACCGGAATAATACCACTTTAATTAGTTAAGACTATAAGCTGTATACATTGAACGAACAGAAACAAGGAATAGATCCATCAAACAAAGTAACTTCAACTTGTTTCATTCTTAGTTTATTCCTACGTCCACTTTAGTGATTAGTAGTCGATAAAATGACCACAAATGATGGAAGTTACTAGGCTTTCAGTTAATTAACTGAAACTAGACCTTGTCCGTTAACCTGTATGATCCTTGCGTGCCTTGAACAGTGACTAATGGGTCCCTTACTCTGCTTGGTACAAGGGAAGTGATTGAGATAATTACAGTCCAATGCCTTTTGGTGATCTAATTTACGAAATAGTCAGTAAATGCATAGGTTTTGTATACTAAGTATAAATATACATGTAATATACATAAAATATGCATATCCAGTGTATAGGTTTTGTTTATTTCGGTTAAGCGCCCGTAATTAGTTTTGGGTAATTTGCAGGATTGCCCTCTGCTGGGGTTGGTCTTTAATTTTTGCCCCATGCAAATTCTACCTTAAGGCCCAAATTTTGCCTTGCATGGGCAGAGAGGCAGAATTTTGCAACTTCTGCCTTGCGATTTTTTTTATTTTTTTAACTGAGCTGAGGTTCGAACCCACAACCTTGGGGTATTAGGCGAAGGGCAAAACTTGAAGACCACCAATTTGAAGGGCAAAAATTAAAGACCACCCCAAATGAAGAACAAACCGCACAAAAAAAAGATTAGTTTTTGCTGATGGGCCAAAAATGAAAAGCCCAAAATTATTTGTTTTTCTATGTTGATATCTGCTGCTTTCATGGTTTCTTGATTTGTCGCCAACTCTCAAACTTCCCGTCCTTTTTCTTCCTTTTTTTTTTTTTTTTTGCAAACCAGTATTGTCTCCAGGGATGAAAACCAAGCCACTGCGATTAAGAGCCAGTTGCAGCAGATTGTTAGGGCAATGTACAGTAGCTCTCCTGTTCATGGCCCATTATTGGTGTCAGCGATCTTGAATGATGCTGATTTAAAGGCACTTTGGGAAGAGGAAGTTAAGGTAATTGACGTTCGATTCTGTATTACCATTCTGTTTCCTTATGCACGTACTGATTATATCTTTCGCGTAAGGTCATGGTGGATCGCTTGATCAGAATGAGAATCACATTACGTCAGAATCTTGAAGAGTTGAACTCATCTGCAAGCTGGGAACATATAACCAAGCAGGTACCAATTGTTAAGTCTTTGCGAAATCGCATATTAAATACAGCTGCTAATTGCCAAATCGTCAGGTTGGTATGTTTTACTTCTCCGGTTTATCTCCTAAGGAGGTTGACCAACTGCAGAGGGATTTCCATATATACATGACTAATGATGGACGCATCAGGTACTTTTAACTGGCTAAAATTTCTTGAATTTAAGTATTGTTACCTATATATGTGACACTAATGGCATTGTGATAGAAAACGTGATAGCAATAATAACAGTAGAATGATGAATTTGCTAGTTAGGGTGATAGAATAAGTGGAGGGTATTTTTCCTTGCACGTAGCTCTTCGTATCCCTCCAAGATTAAATGAAATTGAGGAAGTATATGTCTATTTAAGAATTACAGGGGAAGTAAAACTACACATCCACCTCTCCCTCCCTTTCCCCTTGACATATAATTACACATAGTAGGTCAAAAGGAAAGACGATTAAGATAACTCATTCATAGTCGTGAAAAGTTCTCCGAGAAATTCTTAAGTGATTCACTTCTCTAAAAATACTTCATGTTAGAGGTAAAATAGAGTATTAGATTTTGATTCTGCCATAAAGCTTGCTCCATTGTTTGTCGATTTAGTTGTTTTGCACAAGAAAAATTCGGAAAGGAAAATTGAATCAAGAAAACAGAAAGAACAAAAGATTCGCATCCCTCCTTTTTTTTTTTTTTTTTTTTTTTTTTTGTTTGTTTTATGCTTTTGCAATTGACATATTACAATATGGCAGCATGGCAGGGGTGACAAGCAGCAATGTGGACTACTTGGCAAATGCAATCCATGAAGTTACCAATTGTAAATAATAGTTTGACTGAAATGGTGAATCAGTTTTGGCTTTGGTAAGAAGCAGTTTGTAGCTTAGATTGTCTATCTAAATGTTTCAAAAGCCAAAGTCAAAATATGTAGTTATGCAATATATACTGTTTCTCCAGAATGTTTATTAAGCCAAAACTTGAGGGGTTTGGCTCAGAATTTGTATTGAAGTATGTCATGAGAAGTTCCCTTGTTCTTGTTAGCATAACAAGTGTATTGATCCAAATCATTTTAAATTCGTAGTTTAGCTTATATACTGATCAATTCTTATTGAAATTTTATGCAGAGCAATCATTGTCTAATACTTTTACTAGTTATGTGAGGCCCGTGCTAAGTCCGGGCCCAAACTCAAGATATAAAAGCAGATATTTTAACTAAAGAAATATAATTTGTGTTAGTACAAGTGTACAATAACAACAACAACAACCATATACCCATTGTAGTCCCACAAGTGGGTAGTATATAAAAGCAAAATTTTCATTCCACTCCTTTAATATTTTAACTTCCATTTTGATGAAATTATAACTTATGTATCCTAATTTTCTGAAGTTATTTAGTTCTAAATAAATAATCTATACATAATTAATGAACTTTTAAGACAAATACATAATTAAACTTGTGCAGCAGATGGAGCTGCTCCTTTCTTAATTAGGGATTAGGGGTTCGAACATGGATATGGAAAAAAAAATCTTTGGAGGAAGCGCTCCCCCGAATAAAGGCGATGCGGTGCGAATTATCCGGATTAATTGGGCTCAAATGCGTATATCGAGCACTAATCGAAAATCAAAGAACGTGAAAAATGAGGTAGAGGTTTGATAGCTTTTGAAAAGTAGACTTTAAAAACAAAAACAAAAAAATTGACATAAATAAATAAGATTAGGACCTAAAAGTAATTAATTAAAAAGTTTTAAAAAAATTTGAAAATTATTGTAAGGACTACAAAAGTCCCCAGACTCGATAGCTTTTGAAAAGTAGACTTTAAAAACAAAAAAACAAAAAAATTGACTTAAATAAATAAAATTAAGACATAAAAGTAATTAATGAAAAAGTTTTTAAAAATTTGGGAAATTATTGTGAGGACTACAAAAGTCCTCACATTCCCTCTTATATATAATAGTAATATCTGTTAAAGATGCAAATTTAATACTAGGAAATACAGTTAAGGCCACTTGGATTGGACCACGGGGAAAATTAATTTTCATCTGTCACGACCCAATTTAGGATCGCGCCGGCACCTACCATTCCCACCTCGGTAGGTGAACCCTTAATCAACATAATGATTCCAAGTAAAGAACGAAAATTCAATTAATTCAAGATAGGAATAATAAACAGTGAAAATCAAATCAATATATTAACCCAAATAGTGGAAGTGTTTATAACAGATAAATAAATACAATGACTCATTTCTATTCCTACGACCTGGTCTAGACTAGTACAAGAGCGGCTAATGTGGAATCGGAATACACTTAACAACTCTAAGACCCAATCCCCATTCCGAAATGAAGTGGATCGAGGCCTTCGAGATAAGCACCATGCATCTTCCGAATGATCGATAATCAATAACCTGAAAAACACTACACCCCAAAAGGAGTGTAGCAAGAGTAGTATCGATACAACAACGCGTACTGAGTAAGCATCATAGGCCGACAATGGTTAGAAGAACGTATCAGTAAAAGATTTCACAAATAAGCATGACCGGTGAAACTAGGTCAACAACGCACATCACCTACCGCTCGTCGTAACATCAATGTTCTTAATTCAACTAACTCTTCTCTTAATAAACACTAGGCAATTCCACACAAGTTTCGCAAGCCAAGTATCATTACGCTATTCAATCTTAGTATAGAAGTCAACTCGTCATTATGATATTCAACTAATTTTAGGAAACCAACGCATACAACTAGAACAACGAACAATCAACAAAAATAATTCAAGATCATGGCCTATGGTTTAGCAACTAAGCCCAATTGTGTCAAGTCCCAATATACTCAATCCGAATCCATATGACACAAGTACATCACCCGAATGTCACAATAGAAGCGAAGTGCACTGCACTGCAATAATGTATGAAATGTATATGCAATGCAATGTTGTGTACACATGTACTCAGGACAGAAGTATCGATGTCTCGGTAGCACAACCCAGGGTGACTCGCGAAGTCTATGTACTACTGGTCCCGGATCTTTACCTAACAGCTAGACGAGACTTCGGATCTTTGTCCACGGAGGATTTTCATCAGCACAACCCATGGGGGACCCGAAGTCCATGCACCTCACGGTCCGGCAACAACCTCGGATACCGCTACCACTCAACCACGATTCCGAAACAACCATCGGATATCGGACCTCATGTCACTCTCATTCAAACTGAGCCCAGCTCATCACAAACCGTTTCCTCGAAGTGTCATCAATGTATCAACAAGATATCACGTGAAGGATGAGAATGCGTGCAATAAGTTATCGAGTCAATAAATCAACTAATAATCAGATTAATATCACAAGTACCAAGCATGGGTACGCCAACAGTATCATGAAAGACTACACAAGCCATATAGAACACTATCCGCATCTCAAGCATTAACAAGTAAGTTACCACAATATCATGAACAAGATATATCTATAGTCTCCGATAATCAACACGGACAAGTCACATAACAATACTACCTGACTTCTTTTACTGCCTATCAACATTAATACATGATAATTTCACCTTCTACTTACAAGACATTACTAATACCCGGTCTAGAATCAATTCACGATCTTTGGTATATTTTATCCGTTTCAATACCCATTAAGATTCACTATTTATAGCATAGAACAAGTTATGCGCATCATATGGGGACTCCTCATCAAAGGGACATAGTAAACTAAGTACCGCACAGCTAATCTTCCAAGTCACATAAGGTCCACCAATACTCAAGGAAAACCAACACATGAACCTAAATAGTCTACAGGCCACAAGCCCAAACACACAAATCGCATAACAGTACCATCTTAAGAATCCATTCCAACTCCAAAATCCTACACATGCATTCTCTGTTCCATCTAATACATGAAAATGTAAATCTAACCGGAGTCTGCTGAAAAGGAAGCCTTAACCTACCTCGAGGCTGAGCAGGTGCCACGAATATCCGTAGATCTTCAATTTGTTCATCACATCGTAACCTGCACGAAGGAACTTGAGACAATCATGAGACCCAATAATAGGAATCATCATTAGAACATTTTACAAAACATTCAGATTGATACGGAAAGTTGGGCTTTTAGAACATCTCTATATTTTCTAGGCCTTTATCACTAAATGAACTCTCTTACCATCATCATAAAGCTAGGTGATTCATTAACCTCCATTCCCACTTAAGCTACTAGCTAGGTAAAGTCACCATTTTTAACTCTATTCTTTAGAAAGTCATTTTCAAGTCATGGAAGAAAACCATTTACAATTTAGGAAGAAGATGAGAATCTAAGTTAGTAACCATTCTAGGGTGATGAACATGAGAAATTGAGCCAATATAACCCATATTAAGAACATGCGCGCTAACCATTTGACCTTCTAAGTCTAGGAATTGGTGATACCCACTTTCATTTGCTTCTAGGAGAAGACCTTGGGAACAATTAGCTATGTGTAAGAAGAGATTAGAAGAGGTTAGGAAGATTACCACTCCCAAGAAGATCTGAATTTGAACTCCCAAAAAGGCTTGAGGGGCGTCTGAGCTTTAGGTTTTGAGAAAATGGGGTCAAATCCCGAAATGAACTCTTAAATAGGAAAAATTACTGCGCGTCACTGCTATAGCGGTCGACCAACCGCTTCAGCGGTGCCACTTCGGCTTCCCCATTGCTGCTTCAGCGATCTAATGCAACCACCCCACCTATGCTTTAGCAGGGTTGTGGTCGCTAGGGCGCGATCGCTGCGGCGGTCATACCAGCGCTGGGGCGGCCTGACTGCGGAAATACTTAGCGAACTGAAAAGGTCCAGGATATCGAGGTTGCAAATATTTCAGAATTTTACGGTAACGACTAAACGGTTCGTTACAACATCAATTTGAATTGTTATTTAGAAAATCTTTTCTTTCCAAACCACACAAGATAATCTTTTAGGATATGAAAAACTGTGTTTCAATTCCGCCGTGTAACGATGAAAAGTTCAATTTTATGTAATGCCCCATTTGGCGTAATGCGTCGTTACCTTATATATTTTTTTTCTCATTCTGTTTATTATCTAATAATCATATTTTATCATTTATCGTACCTTTTTATGACAGCTCTACACCGTACCCTATTTTCTTGTAGGTTTATCCTTTAAATTGTTCATGTCTAACATTATGTAACAATAGGAAACGATGTAATCTATCCATACGTTGTATTCATCAAAATACAATACAATACAACACAATATGATATAATACGATATCTTATGAAACATTAATACGTAACAACCATCCAAACAAAGTGTAAAGTAAATCTACTCACCAAAATAAGATTGGAAAAAAACACACACACACACACATAATGAGTTGAAATCTAAATTCTTTTTGGGCAAAAAGAGACATCCACTGGGTGAAAATAAACGTCATTACGAACTGAAGTTGTTACCTGATAGTAATATTTTGCCAATTTTAAGCAAAAGAAGTTTAGAGCTTGATGGTGAAATACAAATTTTCAAAGTTCGGTACTTACTAATTGTATACAAAAGCATTAACAACGTCAAGGCCCATTATCTCAGTTGGTTAGAGCGTCGTGCTAATAACGCGAAGGTCGCAGGTTCGAGACCTGCATGGGCCAAAACATATTTGTGAGCCTTTTTTTTTTTTTTTTTTTTTTTTTTGCCTGTGACCTTTTTTATGCGTATTTGAACAAAATAGCAAGTGCATTAAATTCCTAATAACTGGTAAAAAGAAACTAACTCAAAAGTGATGTTTCTTAAATGCTGCATAAGAAATGTCTTGGGAGATAAAACATTCTTTTCATGCATTATATATTTTAAGGAGATAACACATTCTTTTCATGCATTATATGAACTGATGTGTGTCTTATTAACCCCTAATCAAATGGATAAGGTAAAGGATAAAGTGCGCATTTCCAATTAACGGAAGGCTAATTATATGTTAGACACAACAATTAAAATTAGGATCTACCGATAACTTGATAATTTAAGGTGACTATAATTCAAAGAATAATAATGTATAAAAGCTAGATGGATGTCATCATTAAATCAAGACAAAAATAGTTTGATACACACATTTCTTGTTCGATTTTGACATCTCGGATACAGGCTTCACGGAGTTAATCTGTATTGAGGGAATCGTTTTGTCTCAAACAATCAAGAAGGCGGCAACTGGATAAATTTACTTATTTCACACAAATTTTTTTTGGTCATCCTCTACGCCACAAATTTTTATCCAGACACCTCAACTAGATAAAGTTAAGTATTTTAAACAACTCTGACTACTGATAAAGCTTACATGGCGTTAATATGGTCGAGTTGGACAAAATTTGTGGTACACACGTTTAAAGAGCGGAATTTAGTCTAAAAGAAAAGGTTGAAATCAGAAAAATAAGTAAATAATAAAAAACAAAAGATAAAATAAAAAAGCAAAAACGCCTTATTTTCCATTCCAGTATTTTGTTCAGACCCCAATAATTAAAAAAATTGTGCTAATAGTGTACATAACTTAAATAAAAAATGCGAGATTATTATGTGTACATAACCTTTAGGAGATTAATTAAAATGTTAAAAATTCCTTATACCACTACTATATATAACTTAAATTCAAAATTACTTAACTGACTTTCTCTGTTCCATCATAAATATTTATTCAAGAATGTAGAACGAGTAACGTTAACTTTAATTACTTCAGCATCTGCTTATTATGGCAGCTATGTTTTCATCATTTTGATGATTATTTGAAGTTAATCTTCCATATGATCATACCCTGTTTGTTTTTCTTTATTTTCTACATTGACATTTTGTAGTGTGGTTAAATTTCTTGACAGACAGGCAGGGGTGGATCTAGGGTAGCAGATGGAGGTTTCGGGGAATCAGTAATTTTTGTGCATATCTTGTATTTATATTGCGTATAAGAAATATTTGTTGGAAACCCAATAACAAAAAAGTCTCTCTTGATCCAGCGACAATAACGGAACCCGATTAAGCTTAGTTGGCCTTTCAGATGGGTTCGATTATCCTTGGGCACATATAAAGAATTTATCTTTATTAATTAGAATCATTGGGAACCCATAAAATTCAAATTCTGAATCTGCCTCCTGTTTGCAGGGTGTTTCAATGCCAATGCTAATTGAATCTACTAGCAGAAACAGGAAATTCACAAAGAAAACTTGAAAAAATTATATATAAAATTCTTATACTTATATATGGATTAATTTTTCGATAGAAAAATTCAATTGATTACTGATCATGCTTGGAACTAATTAAAATGCCAAGTTTAAACTTGTTACAAGCATCAACATTCTAGACCTGCGATGTGCAGTGCTAGCAAGAAGAATTTGGCAAAATAAAGTGTTTTAAGACTAAATCATGGCTGTCGGTGAGAATCTTTCAACGTCAAGTTTCAAATAAAAGTTTGATGTAACAAATCAATATTTTGGATGACTTTTGGGAGATTATGTTTCCGGATAACTTACAAGCATGACCATGACCAGAATATTAAATTTTGTGAACGCCTTTATTCATAAATAAATTGTTAGAGAACGACAGATTTTTACTAATTTTAATTCTGAGCACACCTCCTCATCTATACACGCGTGCGCGCACATACATATACATATATATATATATATATATATATATATATATATATATATATATATATATATATATATGGGTTTCTTTAACCTACAACATTGTACCCACTTTGTGTTGTCCTAAAATACCCTTACTCTGTCCTGCCAGCATATTAATATAGGGACGTTTTTGTCCTTTTAGTAAAAATCTAAACCCCATTAATTCTACCTCCTCTCTTTTCTTCTCTTCTCCTCAAAGCACAAAGGAAGTTATGCAAGTCATGGGTAAAGATTTTCCAGTTTCATAACTGATGTTGGTAATCAACTAAAGCACCAAAACTTAACAAGTCAATATCCCATGTAGCTTGTCTAATCTGTGTGAAACTTCTTTCTCTGCTTCACCCTTAAAATTTTTCTTTTGACTAACAGACATGGAGGAAAAGTAAAAGCATGGAGAAAGAGTTTGAAATTGATTTTTTTTTTCCACAATTTTTGTAGTAATTGCCGAAATTTCGAACCTAAATTTGGTGCTCTTTTAAGGATTTGAACCCAAAATAAAAAGAATCTTTATGGTGAATCTTCATAATTGATAATTGATCTTACATTCCAAAATCGTTAAATACTCTTTTATTATGCTTTGACCATTTGCACTGATGGTATGCAAACTTAAGTGTTTTTTTAAGGTTAATGTTTATGTTGGTAATGGTAGTTGCAGCATAAGGGAAAAGTATTAAAAACATTGAAGTCTTACCTCTATTGATGTATTTAACAATGGTGAAAAGGATAAAAGATACTAAAACTTGAAAAATTTGAGGACACAATTGTTAGACGGAAAGCTAAAACAATCGCTGGTGTCCAAAGGCCAAAGGAACATATGGAGCAAGTATTAACTTTTTAGGCAGAAAGACCAAAAGGCCCCTCTCATTATTGTACTCATAACATGAAATTTGGGGTATTTTAGGAAAACACAAAGTGGGCACAATGCTATCCTACAACCTTCATGTTGTAGGTTAGCAAAACCCTATATATATATATCGATAATTGACGGTGAGACTTAAATCCTAGACTTTTACTTGTTCGATACCGTATTGAATTGTATTATTTAACCGGAAAAGTAAAAATTACCCTCGAACTTTTTTGAAAAATAAATTATCCATAATTTTCGTTATTTTTGGGCCAATTATACCCTTGTTATACTATCTTGTCAATTATACTTTTCTCGTTTAATCGTCATAGATCATCCTACTTCAAAATTATTTTTCTCAAATAATTTTTTACTCACTAAAATAACTCAATCCGACCCGAATTTTTTTTCAAAGAAAATAATAAGGAATTATTTTTATATTTTTTTTGAAAAATTATCCGTATTATTTTTGCTAAAAAAAAAAAAAACCGGGTCGATTGAGTTATTTTAGTGAGTAAAAAATTATTTTTGAGGAAAAATAATTTTGAAGACAGTGATGACGTTTTCCTCAGAATAATTTTTGTATGATAATAATCGAATTTACAAGATAATCAGAATTAAGATAATTGGCCCTAAAGATAACGAAGTATTTAACGAACTATTTTTCAAAGTTCAAGGGTAATTTTGGGCCTTTGCCGTTTAACCTAATTCAAAAATTTAATTAATAAAGTGATGACTTTTTTTCATTTAAGTATTCCTTAAAGTATGCAACAGAATGAAATGACAGGTAGAAACAACCCCCGGTGTGAAAATAATTGTCATATCATTAAGGGCACTGCAAATCGTTTTTTTGGCTTATCAAAATCCCGAAATCATTTTCATTTTTATCACTTTGCACAAATCTTTGCTTACCTTCTTTTTACTTGCATTATTGAAGGCTCCAAACGCACGAAGCTAACATCTTTTGAGTTTTGTCAGTTTTAAATAGTCTCTAATTCCTTATTTAATTTGTTTCTTCTTTCTTGTTGTTGGGCATTGCTGAAAAAATTGACAGCAAGTTTACGAGGAGAGTCAAGATTTAAAGTTTATGGGATCGAGATTCAAGTTCTTCTACTTTATTGAGTTTTAAATTAATAATTTGTACATATTCAATAAAAAAATTAAGATTAATACATGATTTTAACTAAGGCTACTGACTTATTTGGCCGAACCCGCAAATCATATACTCTAACTCAGCCCTTGTTTACAAGCACTGAACTGAAAATTAACAATGATTTCATGTATCCCTAACTTGACTAAATTATGTGAATGCTTCTGTATCTAAGTTGAACAACTGAAACCTATGTATACTACAGTTTTTCGTAGGATTGAAAGTGGACAAATTTATGTTAAGTTGGAAGCAACTCTTGCCCAGTATACCAAACCGTCCCCTGACTTTAAATTTTTCATTTTTATTTTTAATAAGATGATTTATAGGCGCTACACAAATATTTAGCTCTCTACAAAAATATTCAAATTTCTGTAGACGCTATAGCAACGTATGTATTTAACATAGAGTTTTTTTACTCTCTCAAAACTCACGATGGGCATTAATTTGATGAGAAAATTAAGATTACGAGTTTTCGGCATGACTCATGAGCATAGAAGGATGAAATAAAGGCCGGGAATACTGACAAATGGAAAAAGGTAAACTTCCGCTTGAAATCTTTTTTAGTTAATCAGAGAATAACTATTGAAAATTTTCCAGTAACATTCCATCAATTTAGAAAATTAAAGGTTATGTTAAATTCAGTCATTGAAGACTGATTTTACGAAGCAAATACAGTTGCTTCACATTTGGAAAGGAACCATGGAGAAGAAGTAAGGAGAAGAAGAGATTATATGTTGCTTATGAAACTGTTATATATATATTCACATTACGTGCTTGCCATGTGATTTATTAACAAACTAACTAACATTTAAACTCCCACTAATCACTAATCACTACACATAATAGGCTCCTAACCAACTAATCCTAGTCAGCTAACTCCCTAACTCAATACTCCCCCTAAAGCTGGTGGTGTAAAGGCATTGAACATTCCAAGCTTGGTAAGCAAAAAAATCGACTAACTCCAAGACCTTTGGTAAGAAGATCTGCTAATTGAAATTTAGAACCACCAAACTCTGGTTTGATCAGTCCCTCTTTGAGTTTCTCCCTCACAAAATGACAGTCAATTTCTATATGCTTAGTTCTTTCATGAAATATGGGGTTTGAAGCTATCTGCATAGCTGCTTTGTTGTCACAACACAATGATACTGGTGTGTCAATGTGAACTTTCAAATCTTTCAGTAATCCCATCAACCAAACCACCTCAGCTACTACTGCTACCATGCTCCTGTACTCAACTTCTGATGAACTCCTGCTCATTGTGTGCTGCTTCTTTGATTTTCAAGATATCAAAGAATCACTAAGTTGTATGACATAACCTGTTACTGACCTTCTTGTGTTTGGGCAAGCAGCCCAATCTGAATCACAAAAGGCTGTAAGCTTGCTAATGGGACTTCTCTTCAATAATACCCCTTGTCCTGGTGAATTTTTCAAATATCTGAGGACTCTCATGACTGCTTCCCAATGTGACTTCTTTGGTTGTTGCATAAATTGGCTTAGTACCTGTACTGCAAAATAGATGTCTGGCCTTGTGATGGTCAGATAGATCAACTTTCCTACCAGTTGTTGATAGCTATGAACATCTGCTAACAATGGATCATCAATCTTGTGCCCTTCAGTCTTGCTCAGAACTTCATCATATTCTGTTGTAGTAAGTTTGCTATTAAGTTCCATTGGTGTGGATGCTGGCTTTGCACCACTTAGACCAGTGCTAGTAATGAGTTCTAATGTGTATTTTCTCTGATTAAGCAAACTTCCTCTTTGTGATCTCATAACTTCAATTCCTAGAAAATATCTGAGCTGTCCCAAGTCCTTGACTTTAAAGTTGTTGTGTGGAGTTTGCTGAGCCTCTTTGATCATTTGTTGATTGCTTCCTGTGATAAGAAGATCATCAACATAAACCAATATGATCACGATGTCATCACCAGTTTACTTGGTGAAGAGTGAATGATCAAAGGACTCTAAATATAGCCTGCTGCTAGCAATGCTCCAGACTATTTGATGTTCCAATGTCTGGATGCTTGTTTCAATCCATATAGTGACTTCATTAATTTGCACACTTTAGTCTCCCCTGTCTGTGGAAACCTTGAGGTAGTGCCAAATATACTTCTTCAAACAAATCACCTTATAAGAATGCATTATTCATATCCATCTGTAATAAGGGCCAATCTTTAGAAGCTGCAATACTTATCACTGTTCTAATGCCACAGGTGAGAAAGTATCATGATAATCTAGACCTTTCTTTTGATTATAACACTTTGCTACAAGCCTAGCTTTGTATTTATCCACACTACTATCAGCCTTGTACTTAATCTTAAACACCCACTTTGATTTAATAGCTTGTTTGCCAAGTGGTAAATCCATAATTTCCCAGGTATTGTTTCCTTCAAGAGTAAAAAATTTCATCTTTCATTGCATCAATCCATTTGCAGTGTTGAGAGTCCTTTTTAAATGACTTAGGCTCAGTTTCAGCAGCTGAAGCACCTAAATAAGCCTGGTATGCTCTAGACAAATGAGAGTAAGAGACATAATTGGCTATTGGATACTTACAGGAATCAGACACCTTAGAAGTAGTAATGCAGTCATTCAACCAAGTTGGAGGCTTAGAAACTCTGGCAGGTCTTGAACTCTCTCATACTTGAACAACAGCTTGAGGTGCAGGAATAGGTGGTGGTACAAGATCTTGAGGTGTCATGACATCTGTGTCAGTGTCATTGGCTGCAACTAGTGGTTCTTCATTAGAACTTGGTAAGATTGTATCACAAGTTTCCTCTTCTTCTCCTAGAACATGTGGCTCTAAACTGGTAGTGTTATTAGAATCATCAATGATCAAATCAAAATTGATATTCTTTAAGGTGATGGGAGTTGTGTCATTAGTTGGAGCAATATTGTCATGAGGCAAGGCCGTGGATTCAAACATGTCATTAGATATGGGGACATGAGTTTGTGCATAGGGAACTGATATTCTCTGAAGCTAACATCTCTGCTTACAAAAAACACATAGTCTGTTAGATCACACAACTTATATACTTTCTGAGTTTCTGAATATCCTATGAACATAGACTTTCTTGCCACTGGGGCAAATTTATCCCCCTTTGGCAATTGACTAGCATAACACAGACAACCAAATACCCTTATGTGATCCAGTTTTGGCAGCTTCCCAAATAGCACCTCATATGGTGTTTTCCCTTTAAGTGTGTCAGTTGTCAGTCTATTGATGCGATATACTGCAGTTCTAACACACTCTCCCCAAAAATGAATAGGAATAGAATGCTGGAATCTTAAGGCTCTTGCCATCTCTAGTATATGCCTATGCTTTCTTTTTACCACACCATTCTGTTGTGGAGTGTAAACACAACTATTTTGATGCACAATACCATTAGAGGCAAACAATTCATTGCAGGAAGAATTGAAAAACTCTAAACCATTATCTGATCTCAAGGTTTTCACAGACAAAACAAACTGATTTTGTATTAGTGTCAAGAAGTCTTTAAGAACTACAATCACTTCACATTTTGAGTGTATTAGACAAATCCATGTATATTGCAATCATCTACTATAGTCACAAAATAGTATTTCTTATCATGCGTATGCCTTCTATAAATACCCCATACATCAACATGAATCAACTCAAAAACATGATTCAAAATATTGCTACTACTAGGAAGCTTCAATCTGCATTGTTTAGCCACGAGGCAGATCTCACATGTATGTTGTATATCTTTATTAGTAATGCTTTGAAATGAAGTGATGTGCTCCAATGTCTTAACTGATGCATGTCCAAGTCTGAGGTGACATAGCTTCCCATCAACATTGTTGTTAGCTGATATTGCAGAATTTATTGTAGGTTGACTTGTTTGCCTTCTCAGTATGTACAGACCATCTGTTGACACCCAATTTTGCCCCTCCTTTATTCCAATTTATTTCTTTGGGCTTTTAAATTTATTAACGATCTAAATATTTATTTTCACTGCTATTTTTATGTCTACTACTATTAATACCACTACCTTCATTTTTCATTATTTTTACTAGTACTACTTTGTCGCAAATATTTCGTCATCATTTTATTTTCGGATTTTATACTCGTTAAATTAACTTTACTTTATTAAGTCCTTTACTTTCCACATATTAATTATTAATCTCCTTTACATAGTATATATTGTACTAGTTACTAAATTAGAAGCCCAAAATAATTAAATAGAGGGGAGAAGATCAACCCTCTCAGCCAATTAATGGCCCAAACGACCAGCCCAAGTCTGAATAATTTACTCAACCCAACAGACCAGCCCAACTTAATATTCTACCCGACCCGACCCGGTCCAGCCCATTCCTTTAACAAAACCTAAAATCCTCTCTCTTTCTCCTCTTTCAAACGCAGCCGCCTCCCTTTCTCTCCCTCGTCTCTTTCTCCTCTTCCTCATCCCTTCTATTTTCAACAACAAATCCGAACCTCTTTCAACAATGACAGATCCATGCCTTCCATTTTCGTGCAATACGCACAGTCTTCCCTCCTCTCTCCTACATTTCCAGAAAACTCCAAACCCCCTTTCAACCATGGCAGAGATCGTGCCACCCCTTTTGTGCAATATCTTTTTCCCTCTCAGCTTCAACGATTCGGTCAACACAAATGGCCAAAGAACTTCTGAATTTCTGAGAAAAAGAGATGAACTTTACAGACTCGATTCAAACGGGTCTCTTCAATTTTGTTTGGAGCCAAAATCGTGAATTCAAAAAACCTTGAAACCCTAGCCTCACTCTATAAATACTCACAAGAACACCATGAAAAGGAGTTCGGTCAGTCACCTAAAAATCCCGCTTGAATACTTATACTTTCAATCACTTCATCCGGATACCTATTTTAATATCGAACAGTTCTACTCTACTGCTACTTTAAGGTCGAGTCTAAATTCGTGACGTCGACGTCCCCACTTCACTGTACCCAAAGCGAGTGTCGGCAATTCCCTTTTCGTGTAGTTCATTTCCATTTCGTTTTGATGCGTATATGAGTCGATTTTTTGTAGTTAGTCAATCTTAGTTTAATCTTATTCGGTGAACTTCATGCTTGCTTAGTGTGTTAATCGTGTCGTTTGATTGTTAATTGATTTAGATTAGGCATCAAACCCGCTTTGTATGTTTAATCGTATGTCCATGTCCAAATTGGTCCGTATCTATATGCTTAGTTCAACGTGTAAAGATGTTTATCGTCCAAATTTCGAGTGAATATACTTGACATGTTTGATCATATGCACCATGTATTAATTAGTAATGACGACCTTAAAATCATGTTACTAGTTTGCTTGCGATTAATATGTGTCTGTTTTGAAGAGTATGATAAGATCGTATTCGCTTAGTAGTGGTTCATGAGTTTAAGTCCGGCTAAGTGGCACGTGGTATGTAATGATGTTGTTACCTTAGTTAAGTACGCATATATTGGATGCGGCCCTGTCTAAGTTATGTTTCGTTGTTTGAAGAGTCCAAAGCTTAGTCTAATACCCGCACTTATCCCTTTAATCTGCTTTGGTTGAAATCGAGTGTTAGTTCGGCTTTTGTTCTTTGGCTTTGTTGTTAAAATTTTACGTTAATCGGATTAACATATACGAATGCTTAATTGATAGTAAAGCGATTCGGTTATGTCGCTTATGCTTGCAATTAACGATTAGTTTGTAAGCTTGTTTGGTCTTTCATATGATTTTGCATTAAGTTCCATGTCAAAGTTTCATGTAAAACTCACGTTTCCGGACCATCTCGATTTCCCTTTTAGGATTAAAGAAAGACTTTAAAACGATAATTCAACTACTACATATTTCCTTTCTCGTTTAGATGAATTCTTGATTCGTTATAGTGCGCCGATTCTGTTTGGTTTTGTACGCAATCGTATGTATGATTTGTGAAGTTTCAAATTCCAAATGTCCTTGAGGTGCTTTTGTTGACTGTTGTTACATTAGAAGGACTTGTAGTCATGGTGTTGTTCCATTTTGAGTTTGCTATTATCCGTTTCATTGGTTCTCGCTTTGATCCATGCCTCATCCTCTAATCTGCTAAGTAGCTAGATATTATAAAATACGCGGCAAACGAGAGGAAATGAAGGAAGCTCTAAATATCTTTGCATCTGTTACGGACTCTTCTAGGACTGGAAGTCTTTTATACAATTCTATAGTTGATTCATATAATATATGTGGTCGTTGAAACTCCTTTGTGAGCATCTAATCCTAACATGGACCCATTACACTTGTTTAACTTCCTTTCTCATTATTTGTTTAACATACCAATCACGAAAAGTTTCTTTAGTTGAAAACTATTGGCCTATTTTTTAGATTTGCATCGTATATGTTGAGTTTCGTGGATTGCATACTAATCTTTTTTCTTTTGTTTTGTGCATGACCATATCGCACACGAGTCTGAGGGGCTTGTCATCTTCCGCATTTGGTGTTGGGCCGAAGCCCAACGAAATCTTCCTCTCGAGTCAGCCCATCCACAGCAAAGAAAAAGTGTAAAAACAAATTCTGGGCCAAGCCCAATAACAGCAAACAGCCCCAACAGCGATGTAACTTACTGGGCTTCGGCCCGACGACGTGAACGGCGGTGGGCCCGGAAAATGGACCAGATCCATTTAAATTTTCTTTCCCTCTCTTTTATCTTATGGTTGTGTATTTTGATTTGTTTTGTAGGGCTAACACTTTGTCTTACTTCATTTTCTTAACTTAGACGAATTCTAGTGAAACTAGTGATTTAGTTTTAGTATAAAAGGTAGTTAATTTAAGGAAACAAATATTTAATCCCCTAAGTTTCATTTTCTTTGTTATATATATTTAAATTGTTTATAGTATCTATAATATTCATTTCTAGAATAATCGATAGCCTAAATTTATATTTTCGAATTAAAGGGGTCATATTCTTACTACCGTAATTTCAAAATATTACTAATACGTCAAACATTTATTTAAAACGCTGCATAAACCTTATTTTCTTCCACCTATATATTTTTTATGCAAGTTTTACTTTAAATAGTATTTTTAGCTAAAATCTCAGTAGTATTTATAAATTTTATTTTAAATGGCATTTGAAGTTTCCTCTTATGCAAGATCATCATATTTAGTACAAGCTTTATTCTAAATAACATTTTTTAAGAGCCTTAACAATATTTACGAACTACTTTATTTTCTAAAATGTAATATTCACACTTAGCCTAATTAAAATTGAGTCCGGACGGATTAACCATTTTTAATGGAACTTAGAGGATGCCTAATACCTTCCCTCTAGGTTAGTTGAACCCTTACCTAGATCTTTTTGGTTTCGTAGACTTTAAAATCAACTTTAGATAATAACTTTAATAAATTTTAGGTGCCCTAATTCACCGTAAATAATTAGGTGGCGACTCTTAACTTTAATTAACCCCGGAATTATCCGGATGTTGTAAACTATTTTGACCCCGGTTAAAATAGGGTATAACAGCTTAGCGACTCTGCTGGGGAACACTTAAGTTCTAACCATAACGGACTTAGTTTTTAAATAGGCTTTGTGTGTTGCTTGTTACTTTATTTGTTGATTGACTGTTTTCACATGCTATTAACTGTTTGTCTGATATAAACTGTTTAATTGTTACTGCTTTGATATAAATTGTCATTCCGTTTCATTTTCCTCCACTCCTGAAAAATTCACACAAATTCACACACTTAAAACGGTTTCGCGGTTCGCGGCCGTGCACTACTAAAAAAACCTTTTTAGTCGGATTGATCTTGTGGATTTAGTCGATCGGCGGTGCAGTCGACAGCCACGGACTTTCCACTCCCGAGTTGTCCGCTTGGGGGAACCTTGTGTCGTAGGAAGCCAACTCTTAGTCAGCCTAAGATAGAGCTAAACCAACACCCTTTATTAAGAGCATACATCTCATGACCTAGGAGGTTTAATACCCTTGGCGTATTAAGTCCATTAGATGACTTTACCCAAACGTCCAAGTGGGTCCGCGACCCCGAGTGACACAAATCATACTTTATGTGCATGTTCGAAGGGTAATTGTGCCTAAATATTGACTATTTGCTTTAATTAATCAAACTTTAGGAGGGAGGGAACAACTAACATTTCTATGGCAGGTATGGATCTGTATCGGAGTACAACAGGTGACGGAGATCAAGGACACCACAAAATGGAGCTGTACATTTAGACGTAGAAAATTGTATTAGGAAATACTTTATGTTGTATTCATTTAATATGTAATAACTATTACATTTTGTACTTTATTTTGGGAAATAGAATTTGTTTAATTAATCAAAAGTAATGGAATGACGTGTTATGACACACTTTACCCTTCAAACAAACATTAGGCCTACCTCTGGCACAAAGAGGTCACATGCATATTAGGACACGTTATTGGCTGATATATTCATGTACATTTGTTGACAACTTGTTTGACTTATTTGATGAATTATTTGCCACATGACCTACTTGACTTTACGTGATCATGACTTTACCTAGACTGACATCTCTTGCACTATTGTGTTTCTTTCTATTTTTATTATTCCCAAAAAGGTTGATTCGTGTTGACACTCGAGCTGGCCGACCATCATTACCGTACAAGATCAAAAACGTCATCATTACCTCGACGTACCTGGGTTGTGCAAGGAAAGAAAATCATCATGACTGATCCAACTACATCTGTTTCAACTGGCTTGGAAAACATCGTGATCTCTAGTGATCCCCCTGAGACTTCTGAACACAGAGCTACTATTCAAAGATGACGAACATATCGCCCGTTTGTCGCAAGAAATTGAGGACCTACGTAGCGAACTAAATCGGGTTAGGGACCTGACCAACTTATCCATCACACTCCCAAGTCCACCTCCTGAACCCAGAATTGGCGCGCCAAATCCACCCCGCTTTCCATCGCTTGAATCTCCAGTCCCTGAACACTTTCCTCCACAAAATACTGCACCCGCCAACAACAACTTTCCTCCACCAAATCCATCCTCCGTCTATACTACTCCACAAAATCAACCACCTACCTACAATACCTACACTACTCCTAATCCGCCACCCGTCAACTCGCCAAATCAATCACAAGTTCACACTCCTTATATTCCGTTGCCTACCAACACTAATCTGCCACCTAAAACTACTCCTCAAAACCTACCAAACCAACTACCTACAAACATCGCTTACAACACACCACTACCAGTCCAAAACACTCCCACTATCCAAACTTATCCAACCCAGCATATACAAGGGGCACCTTTTGTCACTCCTAACGCACAATATGTTCCTCCGGTATATGCAGCGGAAACACAAGCCTATACCAACCCAGTAACAGTTGTTGACACCCAATTTTGTCCCACCTCTCTTCCGAAATACCTATTTACGCTTCTAATATTTTTGACAAATTAAAAAATATTTATATTTTTTTACTATAATTATTAGCCTCTTATCAATATCGGCGTTTCATTATTCTATTACGGTTACTAGCTATTATTATTATTAGTTCAAATACGAGCCCAATTCACCTCCAATATTTTCGGATTAACCCAAAACAATTTTCATAGCCCACTACCCAATTTTATTCACCCCAACCCAATTTTCGATCACCGACCCACATTTTATTCCCGGCCCACATTTTTTATTCACCCCACCCAAATAATTACCCAAACGGACCAGCCCATACCCGTTTAATTTGTACCCGACCCCCGGCCTAACTACACACACAAAATATGAAACCTTAGGGTTTCATATTTTTTCCTTCAGCCGCCACCCCCCATCGCTCTTCTCTCTCTCTTCTCACTCTCTTTCTCCTTCATCATCTTCATCCCCACCACCGCCGCCTACACCCCGCTCCCACTTCCCTCTGTTCCCCACTTTCCACTGTTCCCCACGCCGCTCCCTTCCACTTCCCTTTGTCCCCCGCTCCTCTCTCTCCTCTTGTCAATCGAAAACCCTAAAATTTCCCTATAAGTACTCACTTTCTGATCTAGTTAGAGAGGGATTTTTCGGTTCAAGAAATTCCCCAAGAACAGGTCGTTTTAGCCAAGAAATCCCCTGCAAAGTATTTTTTTTTAGCTGTCACAATATCACAAAAATATCGAATCAAAAATACTCAAACAATTTTTTTTTCGTCTGTTCTGTGGTTGTTGTGAATCCGAGTTTCGCAACCTCGAATTTGAAGTGTTTCGAGTGTGAATCGGAGACCCGCACCCTGTTCGCTGCACCCGGAGAAGGTAATTCCCCTTTTCTACTTGTTTTCGCGTCCTTCAGTTGCTATTCTATATGCTGTTTAGTTAAGAGTTGATTAGCTCAGTTTAAATAGTTTGTTTGCATGTTGATAGTAATTCGGACTTAATTTGTTTGGTATGATGGTTTGATTATCGAGCTTGGCTCTGTTTGTGTAATTACATGTATTAGGTGCGATAATTGGGCTTTAATTGATTCAAATGTGTGGTTTAATCATGTTAGTTGGTTTAAATTGCGTATTGTTATATAAATCTGGTTAATTAGTCAATAGGATATGCGAACCCGTTTAAGGGTTGTTGTTAGGTCAGGCATAATTAGTAGTCGAATCTGTGGCTGATTTCTGTTTTACTTTTGATTATATTAACGAAGAACACCTCTATAAGTTTGTTCAATGTGGTTTAATAATGTCATAGTAATAAGGTAGGCTAGCATAATCCTCGGAGATTCATTGATACTTGTTTATGCTCAGTTTTAATTAGTTTCAGTCACCTGTGATTTGCTGAAATGAAATCAGTATGATTAGACATGCTATTAGTATAGTCCGTAGATTTGGTTTGATATTGAAGTAGCCTGGGGATGCTGTTTGGTTTTGTCAACTGAATCAGGATTCTGTATTGAATTATTAACTCATAATTTGTGAAAACATGGTTAGTTTAAACTTCAATAACGTAGAGGATTTTGCCTAGTCCAATCCAGTTTGCATATGTCACTCTAAATTGGTCTTTGTGTCCAAATTCGTATGATGAATTACCTGCAATTTAGTGGTATATTTAATTAAGACCTTCTGCCTAATATTTAAGACTCTGGCTGTTTTATTCTTATCATGTTATACTTTCCCCTTCTTTCTCTGATATTTTCTTCTGTTTCTAAGTAGCTAGTTCATGCCCCTGTTAAATAGGAGTCCACTATGCAAATCTGTTTGTTTGTCTGTTGTGTGTTGTCTTTTTGAGTGCTTGTTGCAGTATCTTAAAATGATGTCTTAAATATGCCAACAAGTTTGAAATTTGCTGCTGTTTGAGTATTCTTTGTCATCATAGATAGTGCATTACTGAACATTTTCTTAAGTCTGAATATAGGTTCGGCTGGTATTAGTGTACTTAGTTGTATTGGCCTCTCTTCGTTTTATTTTGCTATCTGATCCTGCTGTCCCCTGTTTGATTTATATTTATGATCCAAATGCTCAGTTGGCTTATGTTCAGTTTAGCTTAGCTTAGTAGCTTTAAGCATATTCCTGTTCTCGTTAGCTCAGTTTCGTTTTAGTCGTTAAAATGCTTAGACATTCATGTTTAAGGTGGTTTAGTTTCCAGACTGGTAGTTAGCAGAATCTGCCTATTCATGTCTTAATTCAGTCCAGATGATTTAAGTCTTATTAGCATGTCTGTGTTCATATGTAGCTCATTTGAATATGCTGAATGCTCATTGCCTCTGTATGACTAAAACGCCTCTGTATGACTGAAATGGACATACCTATTTTTTTTAGTTCCCTTGCCCTTCCCTCTGGTAAGTAGGTAACTGTGGTGTTTGAATATTTTGTTGGAAGTCTTAAATGAACGAAGAATTTGGTAATGGCTTGAACATGTTTTCATTTAGGAATAAGAAATACCTTGGCCTTTTGGCAATCTGCATATATAAATCTGAAACTGTCCATTTAGGAATATATTTTGTTCTCTTAGATTCACGCTTAGTCCGCTAGTCTGTCAAGCAAGTGTAGATTGGTATATCGGTTTGGGTTTGAAGCACATAAGTTAACATGACAGTGCATGAGTTTACTTTTCTCTTGTTTGCATTTCTTTTTTGAAATCTGCCCATGTTGGTCATATGCTGCCCTGTTCCAAACTTTGCTAGATAAACTGATGTGATACTTGTTTAAGTCATACTTTGGCCCAGAAATCTGTTAAGTGTCTCAACTTGGTTAATGCTTATATATTTGATCATCTAACGGACTGTTTTGTTTACTTATGCATGAGATATTGGTATATTCTGGTTTAATATACCCGTAAGTCTCTGTATTTTGATATCAATCTCTAGAAAACCTTGTTGGTCCTGTATATGCATGAATATTCCCCATTTGAGTTCTGCATATGATGTACACTTGCACGCTTGTTTGTTTTGTTCTGTGTGACCTGAATTAATTCGAGTGGAATATAGAGTGCTAGGCTGCTGCACTCGGTTTAAGTTTTTATTTGTTTGTTCAAAAAACCATCAACATATTCACCCAAAAAATAATCTGCTGCTTTAACTGTGTTATTAAGTAATTAATGTCCTGTTTGAATCATATATTCCCCTCCTATTTCTGTCCAAAAGTCTCTAATGACCAACTGTTATTCCCAGCATATGATGTGTGAATACTCTTATAATTTTGTTGGTGCTGAAATGAATCGAAATACATTCTTTCAAAACATGAATTGAAGTACATCTTTTTTTTTCTAGGCTAAAAGCAAGAAATTGCATGAATGTTTGGTGATTACGTATGCCGCTTCTAGCATTTTATGTGTCCGTGCATTGCAAGTGTACTGTGTATGAATGTGTATACATGGAATATACTTAGATATACATAGTATACATATAACCTACGGAGCTGCTTTGAATTTGTATCTTTTTGTTTAAGCCTTATTGATCGTATACTAATCTTTTTCTCTCATATCTTTTATGCATGAACCGCATACGAGTTCGAGGGACTCGTTATTCTTCCACATTCGATCTTGGGCCGAAGCCCAACAATAACGGACTGCAGCAGCTCAAAATGGGCTGAACCCATTCAATTTTATTTATTCCTCTATTTTATTCTTTAAGCATTTAATTTATATTGCATGATTAACATTTTGTTTTGTTAATTTAGATAAACCTTAGTGAAATTAGCAAGTTTAGTTTAGTAGTGGGTAGTTAGTTTAAGGAAGACTAAAAAATTAATTCAATAAGTTTCATTCTCTTCTTCATGCCAAATTATCTATAATGTCTAATATTTATTTTATTGGGAATGATCAATTTGCAAATAGCACGACTATATATTTTTATCATAAACGTTTTAAAACGTCAATAATATGTAAATATAAACTCTAGTATATTTATAAATAACTCTTCAAGTTTGAATTAATCGCACATATTTTTTAGTTAAGTATATTTAATAAGGAATAATAAAAGGGTTAAAGAAGACTCATATTAGCTATTTTCATACCTTTATACTCTTAAATGCAAAAAAAAAAAAATTAATATCTCATCATTCGAGTTTGTTTTAAATATTTATCAAATATTGCTTAAACTTGCATTTTTCTTCTGTTTATATACAAATTAATATATTTTGCAAATCTCATTCTTATATAGCATTATTATATATTCTCATTTAAAGTTTTAACAACCTTTATAAATCTTATTCTAAATAGTATTTAAAGACATCTTTTTATGCAAATTATTATTTTTGTAAGTTCTAAACAACATTGTTACACTTTCCTTCAAAAAATTATAGCAATATTTACAAGCCATTTTCTTAAATTTTAAATATTACATCTGCATCTTTAACCTTAATTAATTAACCTAAGTTTGGTCGGATAACCGTAAGTTAACGGATCTTAAAGGATGCCTAACCCCTTCCCTTTAGGATAATATAGAACCCTTACCTAGAATCACACTGGTTAAGCAGACCATTAACGGAGGTTTAGTTAGCTTTACCTTAGTTAATGTTTAGGTGCCCTAATTCACCTTAAAATCAATTAGGTGGCGACTCCTTAAAACAAAGCAATATAGGAATCTCCAATATGTTGTACTCTACTTTAACCCGGTTAAAATAGGGTGTGACAACAGTCAGGTTCCAGCCCGAAGTAGATCAATACGAGGAAATGGAGAAAGAGGCAAAAGCAAGGGCAGACGATATGTTGCTAAAAGAAATCCACGGTCTCAAAGAAGCAATGAGAAACCTTCAAGTTGCTAGGGGAACTAAGAGTGTAGAATACGAGGATTTGTGCGTTCAGCCTGATGTTGACCTACCTGTGGGCTACAAACCGCCGAAGTTTGATACTTTCGATGGAACTGGCGATCCTCACACACACTTAAGGGCTTACTGCGACAAACTGGTTGGAGTAGGTAGAGACCAGAACATAAGGATGAAGCTATTCATCAGGAGCTTATCTGGTGAGGCCCTTAATTGGTATACACAACAGGACATTTGTAAATGGCATGGTTGGAGCGACATGGCCCAAGACTTTATGGACCGATTCAGTTTCAACACTGACATTACACCAGACAGAGTCTATATGACTAAGTTAACCAAGAAGTCCACTGAGTCGTTCCGAGAGTATGCCTTGCGTTGGAGGTCGAGCGCGACCGTGGTTCAACCCCCGATGAATGACGGAGAAATGACCGCTACCTTCATTGAATGCAGCCGGCATATTTTATGAGAAAATGATAGGTATGATGGGACAGAAATTCACAGAAGTTGTCCGAATGGGAGAAGCTTTGGAAGAAGGAATCAAATCTGGAAAAATTCAGGATCTTGCCGCTTTACAAGCAGTAAACAAAGCCATTCAATCTGGTTCTATCAGTGGGCTTAAAAAGAAGAAAGAAGACGCTGCTGCAGTCATGAATGTCCAAGGACATAAGCCGAGCCAGGCCACTACATACTTTAACCATCCACAACCACCTTTCTACCCTTACCATTACGATAAACCTTACCAAACTCCACTACCTCCTTACCCTGTCTACAATACCCAAGCAAATTACTACCAACCCCGAGCACCTCCACAGCAAAACCCACGTCCATATCGACCTGTTCAAGCCCCTACTTACCAAAATCGACCACACGTCGCACCCAAAACTCGTCCAAACACTGACACCAAAAATACCCGTAATTACACTCGATTTGCTGAACCCTTGGCTCAGTTATTCGAAAGACTGAAAGCAGCAGGCGTGATACAACCGATTGAAGGGAAAATTCCTGATCCCATTCCAAGATGGTTTGATGGTTCAAAACGTTGTGCATATCATTCTGGAGTCGTTGGACACGACACTGAGGATTGCTATGGCCTCAAAAACAAAGTTGAAGCCTTGATTAAGGAAGGAGCGATCCAACTTACTGGAGCCCGACCCAATGTAGAAAACAACCCTCTACCTGCTCATGAAAATGCCAACGTGAATATGATAAGCGTGAAGAAGATAAGGATTCGAAAAGAGTCATCATGCCAATTGAAAAGGGCAAGTCATCAACTTTTGTTTGCTCACGCGGGAATAATCCAAAAACAAGCACCAAGTGGAGATTGTTGCTACGACTACTCACAACACCGAGACACCGACTATTCAGGGTGCTTGGAACCGAGAGAGACTTTGAAGAATTGGACTTGTACTCCATCCCTGGTTCGCCGGGAGTCTTGGTAGATTGAACTGTAGTGAACTTTTGAGATTTCACAATTTTTAAATTGAGGCTAAATTGTGCCCTAAAACTTTTGTTGTTTCGCCTCATCTTTTGAAAGCTTAAATTGCAAAACCATGAATGCATTTCTGATTTTCCTTAATCATCTATTACTATTCTCTACTTTATTTATCAAATCTGCCAACTCTATGATTGTGACATAAACAAATAGACAACATACACCCCGAGAGAGTAACAAAGAAATTAGAGGATAAAACAAGATTCCATTTGAAAAAGAAAAAAAAAAAGAACGAAATAGCCAATAGGTGATGACATAAGCCTGAAAGCTAGCTATCAGTCAAGGAAAATCAAAAGACGACATTAGAGTAGACAACTTAGTTTGCAACCTTTCCTTTAAAACGTACGAACTACGTTGACCTGATTCCCATGGTGGGATACGTAGGCAGCCCACATAGGGTTCGGTTGCATTACAACAAAAGATCCAAAAATTCTTATTACCTAAGAATAACTATACATGGCCCGATTCCCTCGGCGGGATTCGCAGACTATCAATAGACGAGTCAGTCACATTTAGATAAAATCCCAACAAACCTTTAGCCATTTTACGTAACAGAACTACGCCGACCTGATTCCCTTGGTGGGATACGTAGGCAATCCACATCGGGTTCGGTCCCTTTATTAGAAAATTTCAAACCATTTCCACGTGTCGCACGAACTACGTTCTGACCTGATTCCTTTGGAGGGATACGTAGGCAACCTATATAAGGTTCGGTCACACCCTAACATAAGTTTAGCACACCCTTCTGAGCCAAAACTGGGGCATATTTTGAAAGGTTAGACAAGAATAAAGTTAGACATCGACAATATTAAGGCTATTAGACAGAATTATTATAGATAAATTGTGTCACATTCTGAGGTTGGCAGAAATATTTACAACTTATATACAAATACTTACATATATATTTTTCCTTACATACATACAATTACATATATGTTTTACAACTTATATACATATAGTCACATTTCCTTATACATGTACTTACATACCTACCTTTTCAAAAATATTTTCTCCCAATTGTCTCACTACTGTCCATCTACCGAGACTTGAACGGAGACCACAAGATCCAAACAAACAAGACGAATGGAGTGCCAACAACGTCAAGCTTTGAGTCAACACGAATCAACTTTCCCCTCCCAAACTAAGAATTTTTCTTTGAGTGCAGGAACTGAAATCGCGAGATCAACAGTCAAGTCCATCAAACATGGCCGAGAGGCCTCGCCTTAAAAGCCAAATAGCTTTACTTCCAACTTCATCTCTACTTTCATTCTTTATTACAATGACTTCATGACTTTATTAACAATTATACCTGTTTTGTAGGTTACCGAGATTGAAGATGAATTAAATCAGGATTACGTGTCGTTGTTTGGCTTATCACGATACCGCCAACATCATCAAAACGGCCATATTATCACTTTCTCTCTCTCTTACCAATTTTACGGAATCTACATTCTTATCATTCACTTTACATACTTTAACCACTTTACCCTGAACTTTGCAGGAATCAACATGAAGTCTCCGAAGACAACCGGAGGGATCATCATCAAGTCTCCGAAGACAACCGGGGGCATCATTTGGCTACACAGCCTCACATGCATAAGCGTACGGCTACACTATAACTTTCTCTCTACTTTATCATTCACTTTACCTACTTTAACCACTTTACCCCGAATTTTGCGGAATCAACATTAAGTCTCCGAAGACAACCGGAGGATCATCATCAAGTCTCCGAAGACAACCGGGGGCATCATTCGGCTACACAGCCTCACATGAATCAACATTAAGTCTCCGAAGACAACCGGAGGGATCATCATCAAGTCTCCGAAGACAACCGGGGGCATCATTCGGCTACACTGCCTCACATGCATAAGCCAGACGGCTACACTATGACTTTACTCTCTACTTTATCGTTCACTTTACCTACTTTAACCACTTTGCCCTGAATTTTGCAGGAATCAACATTAAGTCTCCGAAGACAACCGGAGGGATCATCATTAAGAACTATCATCAAGGCTCCGAAGACAACCGGAGACATCATCCACCTTACAATTTTACCCCGGAGTTTACGGAGATCTTCATCAAGTCCCCGAAGACAACCGGAGACATCGCATGGCTACACGGCCTCATCTGCATAAGCCGAATGGCTACACTTTTACTTTACTCTCTACTTTACTACTTTACTTTACCATTCACTTTATCTACTTTAACGATTTTACTTTAAATTCCGCAGATATCATCGAGTCCCGGAAGACAGCCGGAGGCCGTATTATCATTAAAGTCTTCAAATGCAACTGGAGATATTCTGCATAAACATCGCGCATTCATTCAAGTCCCTAAAGACAACCAGAGACGACATTTGGGCCACACTGCCTCATTATAAGCCACATGGCTTCATCCTCATTCTCACACTCATATTTACTATCATGTTACACTCTTTATAATTTTATACTTTCCACTTTATTACTAATTTTGACATGAATTTCGGTCTTTGACGAAAGTACAATCTACAGAGAGACATAGCACAACGTGGAACTTTATCTTATGCGTTGAACTGGGGCAAACTTGCTGAAGAGGAATATCAAACTCACAAGCAAGGGTCACGGATCTACTCTCGAACTCAATTCCGCCTACGTCCACAAAACGTGATACGTAGGTTAAATTCTCTTTCATATCCATCGCTAAAACTCTACTCAAGCAACTCCTTTCACAATCTTGTAGTTTTACTATATCCCAGTCTCACCATAATCCAACACAAAAAGCGTAGCGTCGATGTCAACCCGCTTCTTTCGAACTTCATACAGCTTAATTTTTAAAAAACCCGAGATATGTAGGCAACTCAAAACCATGGTTCGGCCATAACTCTTTCTATCCCATTCCACCAATTCTCCTAAACCGTATTTCTCAAATTCTTCCCAGTCATACTTGTTGGTCGGAACAAAATCGACTTCTCGTCAACTTCTTCGCCCGAAAACTCTTACATCGTCTTCGGTCGAAGAGGGGCATCTGTTGACACCCAATTTTGCCCCTCCTTTATTCCAATTTATTTCTTTGGGCTTTTAAATTAATTAACGATCTAAATATTTATTTTCACTGCTATTTTTATGTCTACTACTATTAATACCACTACCCTCATTTTTCATTATTTTTACTAGTACTACTTTGTCGCAAATATTTCGTCATCATTTTATTTTCGGATTTTATACTCGTTAAATTAACTTTACTTTATTAAGTCCTTTACTTTCCACATATTAATTATTAATCTCCTTTACATAGTATATATTGTACTAGTTACTAAATTAGAGCCCAAAATAATTAAATAGAGGGGAGAAGATCAACCCGACTCGGCCAATTAATGCCCAAACGACCATTTTCTAAACCTAATAATTTACTCAAAAAGGCAGCCTCCCGTTCTTAATATTCTACCCGACCCATCCGGTCCCCCCATTCCTTTAACAAAACCTAAAATCCTCTCTCTTTCTCCTCTTTCAAACGCGAATCTGCCTCCCTTTCTCTCCCTCGTCTCTTTCTCCTCTTCCTCATCTCCTTCTATTTTCAACAACAAATCCGAACCTCTTTCAACAATGACAGATCCATGTGTCTCCATTTTCGTGCAATACGCAACGACTTCCCTCTCTCTCCTACATTTCCAGAGAAAACTCCAAACCCCCTTTCAACCATGGCAGATCGTGCCACCCCTTTTGTGCAATATCTTTCCATCTTTGGCAATACCGGTCAACACAAATGGCCAAAGAACTTCCAATTGCTCTCAGAAAAAGAGATGAACTTTACGAACGGTCGATTCAAACGGGTCTCTTCAATTTTGTTTGGAGCCAAAATCGTGAATTCAAAAAACCTTGAAACCCTAGCCTCAGACTATAAATACTCACAAGAACACCGACCCACAAAAAGGGAGTTCGGTCAGTCACCTAAAAATCCCGCTTGAATACTTATACTTTCAATCACTTCATCCGGATACCCATTTTAATATCGAACAGTGCTACTCTACTGCTACTTTAAGGTCGAGTCTAAATTCGTGACGTCGACGTCCCCACTTCACTGTACCCAAAGCAGGTCGGCAATTCCCTTTTCGTGTAGTTCATTTCCATTTCTGTTTGATGCGTATATGAGTCGATTTTTGTAGTTAGTCAATCTTAGTTTAATCTTATTCAGTGAACTTCATGCTTGCTTAGTGTGTTAATCGTGTCGTTTGATTGTTAATTGATTTAGATTAGGCATCAAACCTGCTTGTATGTTTAATCAGATGTCCATGTCCAGTGTTGGTCTGTATCTATATGCTTAGTTCAACGTGTAGCATGTTTACTGTCCAAATTTCTGAGTGAATATACTTGACATGTTTGATCATATGCACCATGTATTAATTAGTAATGACGACCTTAAAATCATGTTACTAGTTTGCTTGCGATTAATATGTGTCCTGTTTTGAAGAGTATGATAAGATCGTATTCAGTTAGTAGTGGTTCATGAGTTTAAGTCTGGCTAAGTGGCCTGTGGTATGTAATGATGTTGTTACCTTAGTTAAGTACGCATATATTGGATGCAGCCCTGTCTAAGTTATGTTTCGTTGTTTGAAGAGTCCAAAGCTTAGTCTAATACCCAGTACTTATCCCCTTAATCTGTTTGGTTGAAATCGAGTGTTAGTTCAGCTTTGTTCTTTGGCCTGTTGTTAAAATTTTCTGTTAATCAGGATTAACATATACGAATGCTTAATTGATAGTAAAGCAGTAATTCAGTTATGTCGCTTATGCTTGCAATTAACGATTAGTTTGTAAGCTTGTTTGGTCTTTCATATGATTTTGCATTAAGTTCCATGTCAAAGTTTCATGTAAAACTCACGTTTCCAGACCATCTCAGCATTTCCCTTTTAGGATTAAAGAAAGACTTTAAAACAGATAATTCAACTACTACATATTTCCTTTCTCGTTTAGATGAATTCTTCAGATTCGTTATAGTGCAGGCTGATTTCTGTTTGGTTTTGTACGCAACTGTATGTATGATTTGTGAAGTTTCAAATCCCAAATGTCCTTGAGGTGCTTTTTGTGGACTGTTATTACATTAGAAGGACTTGTAATTATGGTGCCGTTCCATTTTGAGTTTGCTATTATCCGTTTCATTGGTTCTGCTTTGATCCATGCCTCATCCTCTAATCTGCTAAGTAGCTAGATATTATAAAATATGCGGCAAACGAGAGGAAATGAAGGAAGCTCTAAATATCTTTGCATCTGTTACGGACTCTTCTAGGACTGGAAGTCTTTTATACAATTCTATAGTTGATTCATATAATATATGTGGCTGTTGAAACTCCTTTGTGAGCATCTAATCCGAACATGGACCCATTACACTTGTTTAACTTCCTTTCTCATTATTTGTTTAACATACCAATCACAGGCAGTCTCCTGTTTTAGTTGAAAACTATTGGCCTATTTTTTAGATTTGCATCGTATATGTTGAGTTTCGTGGATTGCATACTAATCTTTTTTCTTTTATTTTGTGCATGACCATATCGCACACGAGTCTGAGGGGCTTGTCATCTTCCGCATTCGGTGTTGGGCCGAAGCCCAACGAAATCTTCCTCTCGAGTCGGCCATCCACAAGAAAGAAAAAGTGTAAAAACAAATTCTGGCCAAGCCCAATAACGACAAACGACCCCAACAGCGATGTAACTTACTGGGCTTAGGCCCGACGACGTGAACAGTTCGCAGCAGTGGGCCTGGAAAATGGACCAGATCCATTTAACTTTTCTTTCCCTCTCTTTTATCTTATGGTTGTGTATTTTGATTTGTTTTGTATGACTAACACTTTGTCTTACTTCATTTTCTTAACTTAGATGAATTCTAGTGAAACTAGTGATTTAGTTTTAGTATAAAAGGTAGTTAATTTAAGGAAACAAATATTTAATCCCCTAAGTTTCATTTTCTTTGTTATATATATTTAAATTGTTTATAGTATCTATAATATTCAAACAGGCAAAAATCCCCATCACTTTTAGTATGTGCAGACCATCTCTTTTTCTACCAATCCCCATCACTTTTCCAGTGAAGAGCTCCTCAAACAGGCAAAAATCTGGACAAAAAGATACTGAACAACCAAGTTCCTTAGTCAGCTTGGATACTGACCTTAGTCAGCTTGGATACTGACAATAAATTGCTGACAATAAATTGTACTTGAAATTAGGTACATGTAGTACTTTATCCAATTCATATTTTCCCAGAATTTGTGTGGTTCCTACACCATTTATATGACATTTACTTCCAGTTGGCACTTGAACTGCATTATTACTATGATCTTCTAACTTCCTAATAACATTCAAATTGTTTGCAGGTGTGATATGATGTGTTGCCCCACTATCTACTATCCATTCATAATCACAACCTGCTTTGCTCAATAATGTAGTGATACCTGCCATGTTTGCAACATAATTTCCTGTGCCTGTTCTTTCTATTCTGTCCACCAGATCACCATATTGTTCTTCAGATCAATGCTTCACAACAATGTTTCCACCACTAGTTGTTGCCTCTGTTTCTCTGGTGATATGAGCAGCTGTTCTTGCCTGCCTATTATCCACATTTGGTCTGAAATTACCAACTCCTTGCTTGAATTTTTCATTTCCCTTCCTTTTGCTTTTAAAATCTGCTGGATACCCTACCAACCTATAGCACTTCTCTATAGGATGATTTTTGTAACCACATAACTCACAAGCATTAAACCTTTTAGATCTAAAGTTCTGTGTTCTTCCAGCCAGCAAAGTCAGTGCATCTCTAGTTTTGTCTACTACACGTAGAGTTCTTTGGCTTTCTTCGTGTGCTGCTATACTATAAGCTTTATTGACAGTAATAACTGGTTTCCTAGCAAGTATGTTACTCCTTATAGTTCCATAACTCTCATTCTATCCCATTAAGAATTGTAGCAATCTTTGAGATTTCAAATGTCTTCCATATTCTGTAGATTCACTACAATCACATCCAGGTGAGGGAATCATCACATCTAATTCAGCCCACAGATATGTTAATTTTGAATAATAATGTGTCACTGAATCATTACCTTGCTTCAAAGATGCAATTTCAGTCCGCAAATGGTATGACCTAGTTAGATCACTTCTATCAAACCTCTTTTCAAAATTTAACCAGATTTTATTTGCACTAGAAGCATACATTATTCCAGGAAGTAATTCACTTGTAATTGTGCTTGCAATCTAAGATACAGCAATCGCGTTGCATTTCTCCCATTGTTCCTCCAATGCTCCCTTGTATGAAGCTTTGACACAAGTTCCATCAATGAATCCAAGCTTTCCTTTTTCCCTAAGTGCCAATTTCATCAACCTACTCCATAAGGCATAGTTTTCTGGCCCTTTGAGTTTCATCGGTATGAGCACGACACTTGGTGCATCTGAAGCTTGGAGATATAATGGATGATTGTGATCCAAAGTTGTTACTTCATTAACTGTTGTTGTTCCTTCAGTAACCGCCATTAATGGTGAAACTAAGCTTCAAACAAATTGAATTTTGTGTTTTATGTATATTGTTCATATTTCTTCTTCCTCTTATCAATTTGATCGTGTAACCTGCTCTGATACGATGTTAAATTCAGTCATTGAAGACTGATTTTACGAAGCAAATACAGTTGCTTCACATTTGGAAAGGAATCATGGAGCGGAAGTAAGGAGAAGAAGAGATATTTTCATATATGTTGCTTATGAAACTGATATACATCATATATATACATTCACATCACGTGCTTGCCATATGATTTGTTAACAAACTAACTAACTTTTAAACTCCCACTAATCACTAATCATTACACATAACAGACTCCTAACCAACTAATCCTAGTCAGCTAACTCCCTAACTCAATAATTATTAAATATTTTAAATATATCTTGCAAGTTGAAACAATGAAAAATATTCAAAGTCTCCAACTAATTGCTTGTGAGATCAAGTCTTTGGCCTTTTCTCTTTGATATATGTTCACATTTGTGTTATTTATTACGAAAGTTAAAAAGAGTCTCTAAGAATTATGTTATGTATTTGGGAAAAATTAACATGACTCCTACATATTCAAGGGGGAAAGCAATGGATATCCAATACACGAATGAACACACTTTAGTCAAGAAACATGGAGTTTAAAGGAAACACAAAAATTGTAGTACATATGCAGTTTAAAAATAAAGCTAAACTCAAAATACAGTCAAACCTCTCTATAATGGCAACGTTTGTCCAAAAGTTTCATAGCTACTATAGTGAGGTGCTGTTATGCATGTATATTGGCATTTGATGTTTAGATTTCATTTAACAGTTATAAACAAAACTACTCAAACAACTATTTTTCTGTACCTTTTATGTTATAAACGAAAATAATGTATTTTTTAATTTTAAAATCGCAATTGATTTTCAAATCTCATTAATTAAAACTAGTTGAGAATTTATGCATATGCATTTAAAATTAATTGAGAATTTAAATATTTCATGTTTGACGTAAGAATTCTATAATTGTAGGTTGTTTCGCAAACTACAGTTTCTTAGTGATAATATAACGCTTGAATTGACGAAGAATTTGTCCAAACTTTCAGCAAAAGGGAATTCAATAGCTGCCTAAGAACTTAAGAGTTGACTCTTCGTAATTGAAATTTACTATATGCATGACATTAATGATGATTACCATAAATATTTTAATATTTTATTTTTATACATAGTATATTTCTTACAAAATTTATTACACAATATTTTGGTACGGCTATTATAGAGAGGTAATTTTATAAAGAGTGTACCGCTATAATGAATGTTATTGTTATTATAGGTAAAATGTTATTATAGAGAAGTAAAATATAACATGAAAAATCGGTTCCGGAGAAAATCAAGCCACTATAGGGAAATGTCGTTATAACGAATGACAATTATAGAGAGATTTGACTGTATATGGATAGACAAAAGATATAGAAATTTTTTACAACTAGGTGGAATATTTATGTTTAGTATCTCAACATTTTATGGTGAAATGATTTACATTGTTTCTTTTAAAGAAAGTTGGCTCCTTTAGTCTACTAACAAGTCATTGTAAGACAATTCACATCGATCATTTAAAGAAATTTGTACTTTACTCTTTCATGTGTAATAATATGGTTGCACGTGTCGAAAAAATAGTAATAATAAAAAATTACACTAAGGTCCCCATCCCGTCCCGTCCTGTCCCATCCCGTAAGCTTAGTGGGACGAGATAAGCCTAGTGTTTTGTCCCCTCATTCGGTCCACCATATACGCTTAAGTTCGTCCCCCGTTCCGTCCTGTCACTTAAGTCGTCTCGTTAGACAACTATAATCAACACACAACAATAATTACATACCCAGTGTAATTTCATAAGTGGGGTCTGGAGAGGGTAGAGTATACCCTGACCTTACCCCTACATTGGAAGGTAGAGAGGTTGTTTCTGAAAGACCCCCTGCTCAAGAGAAAGTGGGGAAAGACATAATCGCAAGTGAGAAAAGCCAGAACTTTTTAAGTTCATTTCTCTTGGACCAAAAGAAGAAAAGTCTCATTTCTTATATTTCTTCTTAATTGTTTCATCCAGAATAACAAGTTCATAAAAAGCACAATATGATACTTGTATTAAAACTTGGAACCAAATTAGATTTTAAAAAAGTTTGTAGCGATTTTTATAAAACCCTAGCCGCTTGCCCCTCCTATATATAATGTTCTTTACCATTTTCATTCTCAACACAATTCAACCTGCAGCGGCTAAGAAGAACAGAGCTAACAACAATGAAGCAATCGTCAATGACGATGATGCAATTTGATTCCAGCATGAATGCTCTTCATGGATTCTTTCTAATGGAGTCAATGAATCACCAAGATTGTAAGTTTTTTCTCTTCATTTTCTTTCCTTTATAAGATTTTGTACAATTCATTTCTGACTTGCTGCTGAATAAACTATCTCTTGCAAATACTCCGGCTCCTATAAAGAAAAAATCACACTTAAAAAGAACACTCTAGTATCTATATAAAGCAGAACATAGCTTAAGTGATGTTATATCTCTCTATGATCAGCTATTTTTCCCTTTTCTCAAACTTTTGGTTATACTCCTATCTTTTTCATCTATGTGATATTAAAAAAAGACCAAAAGTCACTTTTAAAATTATTTTAATTATACCTCTCTCTTCTTTGCGTCTTTGTCTCTTCACAAAACCGCAACTCTTTAATGTTTTAATCATTCATTTTCAGATTCTCTAGAAATGGCATATTAGTTTTCTTAAAAGTGGAAACAAATCTCCATCTCCATTTAGAGATCAACAAGTTTATGAAGACGATGTCGTCATTTGAAGGCCATCGCCAAGCATCCACCTTACTTTTGATTTGGCACAAAATGGCACCCCTCAAACTTCTTATGTTGGTGTGGAGAACATGAGTTATGAGTTAATAATGACCAAACAAGGAGGAAAATAATATGAAAATTTTATTATTCTTTATGGAATATTTTTTCTTACAAGTTCTGATCTAGGATTTAAGGTTTGTTGACCTTTCAAGATCAGGTTGGATATGTCAGTTTAGAATTGAGCAGAAAATTCATTTTTTGCACGTATGAATTGCATTGGATATCAGTCGATCAAAAGTCTTGTAGATGAAAATGATATGTGTTGTATTTATTTGGTAAGAGCTTATTTTATTTAGTTGTTTGCTGCTCAAAATCTAGCCTTGTAAGATAAATTGTCTTACCAAAAAATACTTATTTGATTCTGCGTGAGGACTTTTTTGATGGACAGGTCATTGAAAGTGTTGACTATTGGCACAACTTCCACTTTGATTACATCAAATAGTGGCTCGTGCAGAAGAATTTTTCCCCTCTGCAAAAGAGCTGCATTGACAATTTGAGGATTACTGAAATAGAATTTATAAACAAGCAAAAAATGCTGGTGCTAGAGTCTTCGAAATGTCAATGCAGTCATTGCAAGAATTCTTCTGCATGAGCCACTGACAAATGCAATCAAAGTGGAAGTTGTGCCAACAGTAGGTTCCAATGATTTGTCCATCAAAAAAGTCCTCCTGCATTATAGAATAAGTATTTTTTAGTAAGCCAATTTAACTTACATGGCTAGATGTAGAGCAGGAAACATCCAAATGAAATAAGCTCTTACTAAATGAATAGAACACATATCATTTTCATCTACAGAACGTTCGATCTACTGCTACTTGATGCATTTCATATGTGCAAAAGTGACGTTCCTGCTCAATTTTGTATTGACATATCCAACCTGGTCTTGAAAGGCCAATAAATTCTAAATCTCATCTAAAAAATTTGTGAGGGAAAATATTTCATAAAAAATAATAAAATCTTTGTACTATTTTTTCTCCTTGTTTGTTTATTATTACTTCATAATTAATGTTCTCCATGCTAACATAAAATATTTTAGGGTATCTTCAACTCAAAGGCTCTTTTCGGAAGATTAAGTGGAGGAGGCTGATTTGTGATAATGCTGCTCTACCAAAATGGATCTTTAATCTTACTGTATGTAGAAGGATGCTAACTAGAAAAAGACTAGCCACTTGGAGTTGTATTGAGGATGTTGATTGTGTGTTGTTTGATGGTGGTGCAGAATGTTGATCACCTCTTTTTCAGTTTCCCTTTCTCTTCACTTGTTTCAGAATACTGGAATGGCAACAACATAGGCAAGCTCAAAGCTGGCAACAAGAGGTTGAATGGTCATTGGTGCATTATAAAGGAAGAAGTGCAAAAGCTGAAATATATATGATAACATAAGCTGCAAGTGTGTATTACATATGACAGGAAAGGAATTGTCGAGTGTTTTATGTCCAATTAAATTCATCACATAAATTGGAACTACAATGAGTAACAATTAAATATACTCAAAAGAATATTTTTAATATTATTTTACTGCAGATGCGCTTGCTAAATATGGGGCAAAAAGGCAAAATCTAAGTAATGTTATAGAATACTCTCAAGGCTATCTGCTGAGGCCAAAGGTGCATTCAGAATGGAGAAGAATCAAATCCCCAACTTCATAATTAGACAAGTTACAACCTTCTGATATTGAGATAATACTCAAAATACCTCTCAACGTTTGACCAAAATCCCAACTACACACCTAACATTTGCGGGGGTCCTATTACCCCCCGAACAAATTTTTTCGTCAAAATGCCCCTTTTTTTTTTTTTTTTGATGTGGCGTCAATCTGTAACCCCCAAATATTAAATGGCGGTTGTCCACACGCGCCCGCCCACCTTTACCACGTGTTTAATTTTGCCCCATTTTTTTATTAATTTTCCTCCTTCCTCCATCCATCTACTCTTCTTCTTCAAAAAAAAAAAAAAAGTCTCAATTTTCCATACTCCATTTTTATTAAGGATGCGAAAACCCATACCCAATTCTCCTTCATCTTCATCAACATTATCATCATCATCATCTTCATTAGGAGTTGAAAAAAAAATCACACCAACTTGCTCAAATCTAATCCAAACAAACCCAAATGTGAAAGGAAGCTCCTAACACCAAATAGAACAAAGTTCATCCATTAATTTGATTAAACAATCAAGAATTTAGAGAAACCCATTTGGTGTTCTTCGTAGCTTTCTCCAAATTCTTAGCAATGGAGTTTAATTTTCTCCCCAAATCAACTCAAAGAATTAGTGCTTAAACAACTCCAACCAAGCAACAAGTAGCAACTCCAAACAAGCAACTTCCAATCGGATTTTCTTTAACAAGATTAGATTTTTCATCCTTATTTTTTTTTCCAGTTTTTTCCTTTTTCTTTCTTGATTTTTCATTTTTTTTCTTGATTTTCGTTTATGGTGGAAAGTTGTTCTTTAACAAGTTGTTCGGAATCATATGTGGATTTTCTTCAATTGAGATTTTCGTTTATAATGGATATTATTTTGACAACAAAAAATGGGGATGGATATTAAATAGGGTGAAGATGAAGATGAAGTAGCCTAAAAATGGAGGGAGTTCAAATTTTATTTAGTTGGCATCATATGTGGCGGCTTAGTTGGCGTCCAAAACGGGTCGGATGCGGATTTTTAAAGGCGAGTCACGCGCCAGCGGGCGGTGTATTCACGCTCTCTGCCACATCGACAAAAAGGCCATTTCTTTGTGAAAAAATTTGTCCAGGGGGGTAATAGGACCCCCGCAAAGGTTAGGTGTGTAGTTGGGATTTTGGTCAAACGTTGGGGGGTATTTTGAGTATTATCCCTCTGATATTCGTAATGCATAGAGTGTCAACCATTTTTTTTTTTATCATAAACTACCTAACTAATTATTATGAGGATCATTAATCTAACCTATGTCCATCAAAACATCTTCTAACTATATATTATGTAAACATATCAGAGACGATAACTCCCTTTATCGGAAAATTATATTGTACATGTAAGGTCATATTCGCAATTTATGACTATATATATTAAAATGAACCCCCTTCACACAACTGGAAAGCTTAGCTCAGTAGTTAAGGGGGTTTAGACTTTTCGTTGGAATCGCTCGTTCAATCTACGCATATTGCACTCTTTGTATTTCTTCTTCTTCTTCTTCTTTTTTTTTTTTGGCTTAGGCTTTCCCCCCAATAGAGGCAGAGATTGGGCTTAGCTTGCGGATTTTTACGTTCAAAATCTTAACCCAATGAAAAAGCCTCATTATTTTTTGGGCTCAATTTGCAGCTTTATTCTCGAATTCTTCTTCTTTTTGTTATTTTTCTCTTCTATTATATTTCTGCTTCTCAATATGCCTTGTTCAAATTTATTAGGCACAGTCCTTTTTTTTCCCCCCCTTTTATCTATAATCCCAATTGCCCATTTTATTTCTACGTAACTCACTTTTCATGTGCTAATTCGAAGAAATTCTTTAAGAAAAACAAGGGATTGTCATTAAACTTGAAATTGAGATAGAAAAATATATTAAAAAATAAGATAAATTTAATTTAATCGAATAAAGAAATTTAAAAATTGTGAAGATCTCTTTGATCAATATCTATTTAATTCAATTTACTTTAATTGATTTCATGATATTTATTTCCTATCTTTTCTAGTTCGATTCTCGAGAGAAGAAAACCGAACTAAACTAAACTTATTTGATTTCTTCATCATTTGTGTTTTTCAAATGAATAACCTAGTAAATTGAACTAAATGAACTCAAAGATCGGCGATGCAATTTATTTGACCTTTGAATATGCATTATAATATTAGTAACACAATCCTTACACCTTTTTAAAGAATCTTGAGATTTTCAAAGTAATTTATGATTGAATGGACACTAATTCAAAATTAAAATAAAAACAAAAAGTTTAATATAAAGTAGAACACTGCAAAGTAAAAGAAAAAAAAAAAGCACAAGATATTTTAGAAGGCTCGATGTAGCAAGGTAAAAGTAGGAAGAAACGCTAAATGAGGCATGACAAGGCAAGTTAAATTTAGCGGGTTAAGGTTGGACTTTTCCTTCCCTGCCCCGTCTGTTTTTCGTCCTGTAATTTTTACGTATTTGATTCTTCATATTTTGAACTCTTTAGTGAAAATACTGCCTCCGCCACCGAAGATAAGTTAGAGATAGCTAACTTCACTATTGTACCAGGAGAGATTAGGCATTACTGTCCTCCATATTTTTACCTTCTGATCTAGAATAAGATTAAGATAATAAATAGGTCTAGGGATCATGCCTAATCCCTACACCATATTAATGGTGCTTTTGACTAAGCAAAAAACCACACGTATAGGAAAAGCTGCCTAGGCCCGGTCCCTCAATTGAATGAGTGTCTTTGAGGGGATTTTGGGGTGTGGCCAGTGCATTAAAATAATTTGGTAGCTGGTTAGGAGCTAAATTATTCATATATAAGTAATATTATGTTTGGTAGTATTTTTTTACTGTATAAAATTTAACTCACCTAATACGGTGTTAGTTCTCCCTCAATCCCTGTCTCTTGACCATCTCACCCCCGACACCCCCGAATCTACACTCCCCTATTTGCATTTCACGTCCATAGTGTTTTGCTAGATTACATATAAGTGCTCTTGGGATATTTTTTTTCTCTTACTTACCAAACACTAGAAAATAAGTAAGAAATCCACTATTTACTTATTTTTCCTTTAAAAAAAGAATGACACATTTTTATATTATTTTAATGAAAAGTTTTTATAGCCACACACACAATGTTATGACACGTTTAAATAGGCAACACATTTCTATAATTTTATACCCAAAAAAAATTATGATATGCTTGAAACGATAAGTTTCAAAAGTTTAGAAACACAAATGTTATGAAATATTAAGGAGGCGTTTGTCCATGAGAATTATTCACTTTTTCCGGAGTAATTTTTCACTTTGTTTCAAAATCAGGGTTGATAATCCAAACTTGGAGTTGAATTTCAAATTTGAAAAAGTGCTCAAAATCTATATTATCCAACTCCACCTTCATAATTTAAAATAAAGTGTTCTTTCTCTCCTTTGCAAAAAGTATGATCAATCGCAACTTCATAAATTTATATTAAAGTGAAGCATTTGAAATTTATGGCCAAACGCCTACTTAAGATTAAAACTTTAGTCTTTCACTCTTTATGAAACTTTGAGTCAAATCAAATTATGACAAATAAAATAAAACAGAGGGAGTATAAGAAAATAACGCACACAATACAAGTGTGGGGCTCATCAAATAAATATGAACGCGAGTCCACCTTATTGGATGATAAACCCAATGTAAGGTCGAATTTGGACAGAATTTTGACCAGATAATACATACATACACTTACCAAAAAAATTGGGAGTACTAACTTTGGACCAAAAAAGAAAAGTGTGAATACAATCAATTAAAAGAGAACAGGAAATGATTTTGGAAAAAAAAAAAAAAAAAACACGACCAAGAACAGGAAACGGAAAGGAATGCGTGCATGGGTGGGTGACAAACAGCTGTTAACCAATCAATTAAGTCAAATTGCATGACAAAAGATTTGGAAAAAAACTAATAAAACTTTCACTAATCATTATTAACTTCAAATGATTAGTTAGGAGTTGTGATTTGGTAGAGAATTAGGAGGCTCTCAAGTTAGATATAACTTCTAAGTCACCTCAATCAATGGAGAAAAAGTGTGTGATTATTACAAATAGGACCTAATCAGACAACATCCTAAATACTACTCTCTCCGTCCCATAATAAGTATTACCTTAACAAAAAATAATGCAATGTGAAATTTACTAAATTACCCTATATAATAAATATAAATTACTTTCTCAGTAGTAATCCTTTTGACAATGGAAAACCAACAATACCAAGTTACTATGTGGCTTTTTCAATCATCATTTAGATGTTACTTTAACTTGTTATTTTTTGTCTAAGGGTAGAGTTGAAAAAAACTAGTCAATTTATGTCTTGATTTTCTAAGGTGACACTTATTATAGGATAATTTTTTTAAATTAAAATGACACTTATTATGAGACGGATTGAGTAATTCCTTTTAGTAAATCAAAACCGGGAGCAAGAAAAATCTATTTTTCGGGTAGCAGGTGCTGACATATACAGCCAACACGTTTTCCCCCCTCAAATTATATATTTATAATGATTTTTTTTTAATAAAACACATGGATTTAAATTCAGTCACTCACAGTGTCATGAATAGGGGTTAATTTCGCGTCGATTAACTTAAAATCGCGAGTACACTATGGACTCAAAAGGATAACTCACTGGCCAAAAGGCCATAATTTCGAATCTTATAACTGGTTAGAAATTCAGTGACTTTTTGACAATTATATATATATATATATTTTACGCTTCTACCAATTAGGTCAAAATTAATACTAGTGGTAATAAAATAGACTGCTTTATTGACAAAATTAAAGAAGCGACTATCATTATCTTTCGTTTTCTTTTTCTTCTTTTGCGTACGTGTGCCTGTTTTGTCCTTTTTCAGATGAAATCTACGTGCAATCTTGTTTAGAAAGTGACAGACATGGAAAACGAAGGGCACATGAAGAACAAGGGGTTTACGCAGACCAAGTGTGGCAGCAACGTATTACATCAATATTTAAACCAAATAAAAAAAATTAATAATAAGAATATTAAAAATAAAAATAGTTAGTAGTACAGTAATAATTGATTTGTGTATAAAAATTTGATTTTAGTGGAACAATTGAAGTATTGATCAACTTTTATCATGTAGCAATTGACATGGTCGAACGTGTACAAAGTAGACATCATATTTTATTATGGTCTCTTTAATTTGTTATTTGTTGTAGACTTGTAGTAGTGGATCTTTAGTTGATCTACCTAGCCGCTTTATCATTTGTTGTGTCGTACTCATTTTTCTTTAGTCGGTGCTTTGTGGTAAACAATTATACAAATCGGTGGGATTACATTGGATTTTTTGTTGTTGGTTTTTTTGTGATGATCGGTATTCATTGGGCCACTAAATTCGGATTTAATATCTAATTTAGTAAGCATGGAGTATCATTTTACATTTTTATCCAAAGATATTTCCTTTGTCTTAATTTATTGTGATAAATTTTCCTTTTAGATTTGTTCTAATAAAAATATCGATATTTCTATACTTAGAAATAATAATAACTTGAAATTCAAATTTTTACCTTCAATGGGATAATTTATAATTATACAAATGGAAATGACTTGTTATAAATATAAATTTCAAAAAAAATACTATTTCTTTTAAAATCATTCCGAGTCAAACAGTGTTACATAAATTATTATTGAGGGGGATAATTTTGTGACAATAGTTTCAGTTCTTTCTTTATTCAAATTAAACACCAAATAAACTGTTTGTCTGCAGCGGTAATTGTACTACTGCAACATGTGTTATGTGTCTATCTAGCTTATTCCACATTTAATAGTAGTATATTGGCTGGTAATCTTATAGGCACTATGCCTACAAAAATTAGGGTAATGTAGGAGACTGTTTAGCCTAGAAATAGAAAAATGGCATTTTGTGTGGAAATTAGTGGTTGTATTTGTTAGGAGAGGTTAGTAAATATTGGCCGACAAATGAGATTGTGTTTGGGCTGCTTTAGGATTTTGTCCCACAGGAGTTGTCATTGTCCTCCTCAAATTGAAGAAATTGCACGATATGGCATGCCGGTCTTTAATTTTTGCCTTTTGCAGTTGAACTTATGCCTAAAGGGCTACGAGAGGGTAAAAGTCACACGACGTATAATCGAATATTATGATGCGAAAATATAAATTTATATCACGTAAAAAAGTTAATTATTATGAGGGCCAAAAACTAAAAACCAGCTCAAAATAGGGGCCTAAGTTCAAATGCTCCCTCAAACTCGCTATCCTTTTTCATAATTTGATTAAAAAAAAATCAAGAAGTTCCGATTTTTAACCTAAGCATTTCTCAAATCTCTAGTTGCAGTGAGAGTGCTTATAAGATGCAACCAAACTTTATTATGACGATGTTGTTTATCTGGATATTTTTTTGGTATGATTGATATAGCAAAATACTATTATAGAGAACATAGTATAATATGGCATTCTAACTCATATATGCAAATTAATCGACATGCAGACCATAATTTCATAATCTTTTTTTTATTTTTTTATTTTTTTATTTTTATTTTTTAACAAGGGAAATATTATATAATTTCATAATCTTAAGAGGTAGTAACTTTGACTCCAATGCACTTCCTTTGATTCGACAAACAGTTTACATTAGCATTTGGAGGTTTTTGTGAGTTCTTATGTCTTTTCGTTTTCATGAAAATGAAAACTTTTCTTGAAGATGAAAACCAGTAGAAGAACATCCAATTGAGACACTTATAATTTTGAACATGTTTATAATTTTGAACATGCTGTGAAGCAAAGAGAGAAATTAAGTTGAATCATTTTCTTCATAAATTATTATTTTATTCTTACCTTTTCGGGACAGAACTAGCTGAGAAGTAGAGTAACTAAGCTTCCTCTTTGTCAATAATAGCACAAGACATTCGAAATAAGACGACTGAAATATCATCAAGCTTTGGTTGGTAGCTGAAAAAGAATGTTCAATGTCTTGCCATGGCATAATAACCATTTCATCCATTTTATAATTTATGTGGGCGTAACTTGATTGCCCATAGATTTCTGTGGTATTAAACATTAGTTTCTATCTAAGCTGCTCGAACTCAGGTGGGGGTATCTGATACTGGTGAGGATCAAGAGGTCGGGTTTTTCGTGTGTCTTAACTCAGCAAGTGTGTTGATGTGCCTTGATATACACTGATATACCAACGGCAGTGGCATTCAGTCATTAGTCACGATTAGTTAGTTGAGTAGGGAGTTAGTTAGTCTTCTAATTGTAATTATGATAAGTCGGTTAGTTACTTAGTTTGTTAGTCTTAGCTGTCACTCCACCACACAGCTAGATCAATTGTATATATAGCACACGAACATTTGCGAGCTATGGAAACATATCAGAAATTTCTCAACTGTTTTCTTTCTTCTTCAAGTTCATCTATGTTAGCTTCAATTAGTTACTGATACTCAGTAACTTCACATCGTGATCTAAATTTTAAGGTTCGAGGATACTGATCCAGGTATGGATATTGGTGGGATTCGGCTAAAAATAATTCAAATATCTAAAAATAGAATTATAAAACCTAAATTATGAGATATTATGTGGAAACCTTGAGGAGAAAATATTGATCAAGAGGAGATAAAAGGAAAAGGAGTGACATAGAAATTTCAATATACAAGGTATTCCATTTTCTTCAATTCAACCTTAGCTTTTGTTTTGTTTTGATTATAGAGAAATCATTGGATCTATCGAAAATTTCTCCGTCAATTTTGATCAAAGTATCCAAAATTGGTTGACCAGATGGGGTACGGATCCCACACCCACACCCATATCGTGTCGACATGGGTACGGCACCGAAAGTAAAGAGTTCGAAAAACTTAGGATTCAATAGCTATAAAAGCATGCCATCAATCAGCATATTAACAGAGAAAATTTAAATTTAAACTATTTTAAACAGAAAAGTACTACTCCCTCCGGTTCAAAATAAGCATCTACGTAGCCTTTTTTTTTTATTATTCAAAATAAGTGTCCACTTACATAATCAAGAAAAAATTTATTTTATTTTTTCAGATTTGTCCTATTTACTCAAGACAATAAACAATAGTTTAGCAAAGTACTTAATTTTCTAGGAGTTAGTGTTTTGTTAAGAGGTATGAAAAAGTCTAAGTGCACACTTATTTTGAACCAGAGGGAGTACTATTTTTTGACATATTAATTTAAAAAAATAGGGAATAATGATATACAAAATAAATCGGAATTTTCTAATCATTTTAGAGTACCAAACTTAAATGGCATATATTTATTACCCTATTCCCTGGCCCCTCAATTGAATGAGTGCCTGTGAGGGTATTTTGAACTATGACAAGTGCATTGAGGTTCAGAAACGTCCCATCTAAATGTCTAAAGGTACAACATTTGTCCTCGCTCACTATCTATTAAGAAAAAATTGATGGCCCTAGTAAATGTGTTAATAGTGCGTATTATGGCCTTATTAAAGAAAAAGGGGTGCTAAAGATCAAGCTTGACTAGTCACTTTAGTGGACCTGATCCTCTGATAGAATTATATCGATGTACATGAATAATGCAAGAGGTAGGAAAGGCCAAAACGCCCTACAATCTCCACAGCAAGTATGTCACCATAACTGAAAATTGACTATACACTCACTGTGGTCAAATTGACCATTACAAAAATGCATGCAAAGACAAATTTCAAGCTTTTCAAAAGAACAAGTATTTTACTGAGAAGAAACCAAGAGCTGAGGGACCTGGTCCTCACAAAAGAAAAACTGGCTTGCCTGCATGGGCAAAAAGAAATTTAATTCATCCGTTTTACCATTCTAAGGGACCCAAACTGGTTTGGGTTCCTAAATCTAGCCACTGATTCAGCTTGCTGACTTGAGTGAAAGGAGCCAGTCAAAAATTGGTACATGAATAGTGGCTGCTCGAAGCATATAACTCGAAGAATGTATGATCTCTCTCACTCAAGGCCTTTCAAGGAGAAAGTGTGTCGTTTGGAAATGGCTATAAAGGATACATCCTTGGCATTGGAAAAGTTGGCAAGACACTCTCCCTTGCAAACTGAAAATGTGTACTATATAAATGGATTGAAGCAAAACTTGTTAAGTGTCTCTCAAATCTGTGGGACTTGACATGCCTTAGTTTTATTAATGATGATGCTGAACTATGGTGTTGACACCTAATTTTTTACCTCATAAACTGCATTTTTTTTTTAAAATTTCAAATTTCCCTAGTCAAAGACGGAGTGAGGATATTTCCTTTCAATTTTAAAATTTTAAAAATCCCGAGAAAATTACAAAAAATGACGTTTAATTATTATTTCTTGAAAAATTGACAAATTTAAGAAATGCGAGTTATTTACTTTTATCCCGCTCCGTCTAGTTCGAAAAAATTGTCATTTGAACAACGTAAAAATTACGGCTCATTTTGACCGCATTTTCCACATTTTTTAATATTCTCCGGAATTATATCAATATTAGGCTTGTTTTAAAGCTAATATTTCAAATTTGCGAGTTTTAATTTTAATTAGCCTAAATAATTATTTTTATTTAGTGATATGTGTATTTATAATACTTGGTCTTTATTTGATTTAAATGGGCGGGGGAGGAGGGGGGGGGGGGTAACTTAAGCTTTTAAAATCTTAAAGGGGAAAATGTTTTAAAAAAAGAGGGGATGGAAGTTTATTAAAATAAACTCCCCCCACCCACCCCCCCTCCCACTTCATTTCTTCGCAACCCGTCACCCTTCCCATTTTCAGGCGATGAGGCGACATTGTTAGGGTTTTTGTTCGCAACTTCGATTCATGGCAATTTTGGGCTCATTTTCGCTAATTGTTTGAGGGTTTTTGACCTTGACCTTGTGCTTTCATGGTTTTCAGGTTCAGTTCCCTTCGAATTTTCATTTTTGCTACCTAAATTAGTCCCTAAAACTAGGATGTTACTCAGGTTTGATTGGCCTAAGGTTGCCATGGGCAGGGTCACGAACCCTTGGCCATCTTGTGCACCTTAGCACCATAAAATCAAACCTAGGGGAAATTTCCTAGCAAGTTCCTAAATTAAGGTACACGAATTGGGGATTTTATCCCATTGTACTAATTAGTACAACAATACAATTGAAATATAGGTTGTTTGTACTATTTTGATTTTTTCAAACTTTTATTTGATTATTTGGATAGATTTTAGGGTACAAATGAGTTGTATTTTGTTGTCTTATATGAAAATTTTTGAATTATCTATTATAGGGTACAATTTTAAGATTTTGAGGGGAAAAACTTAGGATGAGGTGTCCATTTTTATCCTAGGATTCCCTAATTTGAAAAATATATAAATAGGAGGTTGAGCAATTGAACAGGGAGACCTTTTTTCGAAATATAAAAGCATAGGCTAAAAAAATATATACAAGAAATATATGTATGAAAAACAGTTTTTAGAAGATATATATATTCAATATATCTAGATATACAAGAAGAAGAAAAAAGAAAGGGGATTTTTGAGGATCAAAAGGGTTTAGTGATTTGAAGTTTGAAGTCTCAATCCTATTTTGGTCTTTAGGTTGCCTCAATAAAAGGTAAATCCTATTCTAATCCTCTTTTCCTATTTCCAGTCTTGATTATTCTTTGTTTAAACTTGATTACCATTTGAAATGCCATGAATGCTTAGTCTAGTACTTAATATTGTTATCTCTGTGTTTTTTGCTATTCAAATTCATAAAATGAGCTAAGTGTTGGATAATGTTATGCTAAATAGGTATTATAACATACTACTTTGAAGAATAGAAAGAAAATGACTGAATATGGGGTCTAAGTTCTCTTAAAGTTTATTTTAAGGGTAGTTAGTTAGATGTCTACGACAAGAAGTTTAGTTGGCTATGATTTGTATTTGAAACTGTAATATCATGTTTTCTTTTTAGCTTTGTGTATTGAAGCTGTGGTGATTTTTGGAGACTGTTTTGATAGGATAGGAGTATTTAGCTTGATTTTGAGTTAGACATAGTTGTTCTAAAATCTGGGAATTACTCCTATGGTTTATTTTAGTTCCTAGACTCTATTTTGCCCATGTGTAGTTGGAGATGATTCTCTGTTGGTTGCTTAAGAGGGTATACTTGTTTGATATACTGAAAACTGTTTTCTTTCCTTCAAAAATAAGTCATGAATCTTTTTGTTTAAAACTTGAATAAAGTGTTGCTCAGAAGATCAAATATCTTGAAATTGCCTTTTGGTTTGAGTTTAGGGTCTGTTACTTCCTTTGTTGTCAAACTGCTAAAAAATGGTATACCCTAGTGCCTAGTGCTTGATAGTTTGATTTGGATTAGTATACTTACAGCTTTATTCTGTGAAAATGATCTTAAGTCATCACTAAAATCTAGTTTTGTTAATTTGAAGTCTTGAAAGACTGCTTAAATGTTTATATTGTTCTAAAAATGAAAACTGAATAGCTTTGACTGGACTTGCTATCTTATTTGAGTAGTTTAATAGGATTAAAATGGAATTTGGTGTCTGTCTTGTAAAGATTTTTGAAACCTAGGAGCTGTTATGAGAAGTTGGTTAAAAATTGAAGTTTGTATCTACTAAAAAAAATGAGTTTTCATCAGTATATGGGGAATTCATGCTTGCCTCATCTGAGATTTGCATAGTTAGAACTTGAAAATCAGATACCTTGAAACCTGTAATTCTGATTGTTTCATCCTAAGTCTGAAAATTAGAGACTAAACGGAGCCTATTGATGCTGAGAACTTCTAAAATGTGCTTTAACTTCTTATTTTTGTCATTTGAATTCAAGACTGTAGGGAAAGGACTTGTATTCTTGACTAAAAATAGATTAATGGATCTAGGGAAAGGATTAGTGTTGTTGGTGATTTTATCCTGTTCTTACCTTATGTCCTGTTTGCAACTTGACTGCAGTGTACACATAAGTTTCCCTTTGTGTCTTGTATTCCCCTTACACTGATATTGCTTGTAGCTTATTCAGTTCTTTTGCTTAACATGACTACCTAGTAGAATAAAATGAACCTTAAAACTAAAACCATGCCTAGGTAATCCTGTTTATACTTGATTTACTTATAATGTTTAGTTACCTAGCCTTATTTGTTTGTTTGAATCAAGTTTTGCCCAGTAAACCATCTCTTGCACTTAAGACAGCACCATGAACCTCTTTGTCTCAGTATTAGAATCCTTGAAACCTATCACTCCTCCTACTTGAAGTCACTTTTTACCTCTGATTTGCTTGTGACTTACAGACCATTTTTCTTGTCCCATGTTGGTTACTTGTCTGCAAGGTTCATGTTGGCTTATCACTTATGATTTGCACTTTACAATTAGATTGCTTACAGACTACTTGATTCTATTTACCTAATAATAATCACCTAATAAACTAGGTATAGGGAATCTAAACTAGGACTAAAGTTGTTCTAAGGGATTAAGTGTGGTACTTGCTTTTGTGACTCACCTCTCTATTGTCATTTGCCTAAGAAATCTGAGATTGTCTCATATGCATTCTTCCTCCTTGCCAACTTTTGAACCATGCTACACCTGGCATTTCATTTCCAGCTTAAGATAGCATTCATACACCCATTGTGATCTTCATAGGTTCCGACTTGTATAAGTGACTCTTTTGTGCAAGTTCTGGAAATAGAACAAGCTTATGGTGTCCTAGAGATTCTATTGTTAGTCTTGTCACGACCCAACTAGGGGCCGCGACGAGTACCCGATACTTGTACCGGGCACCCCCTGTCATAGGTCTTGTTCTTGTTACTAAGTGGGCCGTATGAACACCGACATTTTTTTTCCATAACATCGCCGATAATAGCATACATATACACGAGTAGTAGCAATCAACCCGTACCGACATATCACACGGCGACAAAGACAACTAGGTCGTGAAACATCCGATGTACATGTCTGTACGAGCCTCTAAACAAAATACATGTAATTACAAGTGGCTGACTTTGCTGAATCCAAATATATACACAAAAGTAGTACCCGAACGAGCTCGGAACAACCGGAGCGCCTCTCAATGTACAAAATGAAAAGCTCCTAGGGGTCGAACCGTCAACTTTGTCTACTGCGTGGCATGAGACGCGCCCCCCAAGAAGGGGTCGACGAACGTTGTACCGAGTATGTAAGCCATAGAAATAATACAATGAAGCATGTAACATGTGAGCAATAACAACTCGTGGGACCAAAGATCATGTAACGAGATAAAAGGATAATCTAAAGCACACCTGAAGTGCCTCTCGGGCGGATGTCATGCTTGCTTATTATATTTTTTTCAAAAACATTTCTTGTCATATACATGTGAAAATAAAATAAGTCATATCGCCGAAATACGTCGGCTCGCCCACACGTGTCCCGCGTCAAGATGGAATTACGCCACCGACCCGGTGGCAAATGCGTCTATAGCGCAACATGTATCCATTCCCCAAAATTTCCCCGTTTTCATATACATATCATATACATGTATGTACGTACATATCATATAAGCGCATGCATAAGAACCCAAAGAAAGTCATGTGTCTATCGGAGTGACGTAAGGTCGGTAGCCTCCGATTACCTTATGAAATAATCACGGTCGCTTCGTCCCACCTTGAAGGAACAACCATTATAAGGCGAGACCATCAATGAATAGCAACACCACGAGAAAAACATAAAATAAGATTATAAAGTTTCTATGAACGAAGTAACGGAAACCGATATGCACGTATATCGAGACTCAAGTGACGAACATAAAAACATGGTCATTATGTCCCATTGGGTCATCCACGAAGATTTCAAGGCATTTCGATTTCATTTCCAAGGGTTTCGGACGTTTGAACATTTCTTTTCCTTAAAGCACAAGTTGTGGATTCAATTCAATTGAATGAAAAATGAATAAATTTAGGTGTCGTTTCCGAGGGGTGGACTTTTCCCGAGGGTCGGATTTCGACCTATACTAACGAGACATGCCAAGGGAAGGAGAGGTGGACTTCACATACCTTTTTCCGCTTTGCTCACGTTTCCAAACTCAAGCTCCAAGTTCGCCAAAATCTACAATTTGGTCACAATTACCAATTGTTAATCTCAGCCATACTTGCCTATAAACAAAATTTGGGCAGCACCTCCCTATACATATGACATCCCCGAGAATATGACTCGGCCATTTTATCACTCAACAAACCCGAGAATGGAACTCGCCAAATCGTCAACCAACAATGTCAAAATCTTGCCAATAACATCAACAAACCACTTATTTTTAATTCTACTCAATTCAATTCTTTTCAATGCAATCCAATACGATTCCATACAATTCAATATAACTCAATACAATTTAATTCACATAATATTCCAACAATACCATCAATATACTACTTACCCATATCTTCCAATTTGTCATGCAACAATAACAACAATTTTTTCCTTCTTTCAAATTCAATCACAACAACCCAATCTTCATTCCTCCAACCACTAAATCTTTATTCTAACATCATAGAACCTACCATAACAACAATTGCCATCATAAATAAAATCAATTCACCACACCTTTCCACTTCCTATCGATTCGGCGCCACACCCCTCCATATGCATGTTTTTCATGAATTTCCATATTTTCCATACATTACAACATAAAATTAACTCAATCTTTCATGCAACACACACAACACAACATAACACATACACACATACACACACACTCACGGCACACACACTCACACACTTCCACCACATAATTTCATCCATTTTCATACTCCACAACATGCATAAACACTCATAACATACAAAAGAAGGAATTGAACCTTACCTTTTCCTCAACTCTTCTTCCTTGACTCAAATTGACAACTTGTATGAATATGTGTCCTTCTTGCTCCAAAACCACTTCACCTTACCAAGAACTCTTCAAGGGATTGTTTGGCTATGGAGAACAAGTTGAGAATTCTCTTTTTTTTTTTCTTCTTCTTTTTCTCTCGGTTTTCTTTCTTTTTCTCTAAGGCGAATGGCCAAGTCTCTTTCTCTCTTTCTTGCTTTCTTGAAAAGTCTAGGGAATTAAGATGAATAAATCATCTTTCCACCTATATATATATATAGTCTCTTCCAATAGCAAGCAACCATATTGCCCTTAACTTGGCTTGATTTAATTTGGCCAAGTTTTGAAAGTGGGGTCCATGGCCAAGTGGCCCCCTTTCTTGAAAATTCTAGCAAATTTTTCTTATTTCATGAAAAAATATTTCCCTTAGTTCCAAATTTGCCCCTAGCCTTTCTCCGTATTTCCATGAGTCGTTTTGCAAATTTACCTTTTTACCCCTGGCCTTTCTTAATATTCCAACTTTACAATTTTCCATACGCGACTTGTGTCACTTGCCTTGACTTACCCGAGGGTACAAAATACGGAATGTAACAAGTCTGTTGTACTTGCTATACGCTGAGGTGATTTTGGGGGACTAGAAATGGCTAAAGTTGATTACAACAGACCTTGACTGAAGCCTGGAATGCTTGGTAAACTCATAGGCCTGTTTACTTAGCATTTGAAACTATTTAAGGATTAAAACTATTTTAAAATGGCTTAAAATTTTACTGCTAAGTCTGTCTTGATCACTCTATGTGTCCCCATAGAACCATGCTTGATTCTACATTTGAGTTTGGGCCTATTTGTTTAAATTCTAAGAATGAGACCAAGCTAAAATTATCATTTTAAAATCATGCACTTAGATAGGATTCTCTCATAATATTGACATTTAGCCTAAAAACTGGTATTGGATCAGAGTTGGCATTTCACATAATAGTATATTGTAAAGGATTCAACTTACATTAGCTGGATCCTTTTACATAAAGATATGTGCATTTCTGCTATTTTAAAGGGTGCACTGCATCTTGGATTTTTGGAAAACTTCAAATTGACTTGAGACTAAGTCGAGACTGTATGTGCATAAGTCTTACCTGGAATACTTGTGAAAATGTTTCCCTTACTTTTCTTTGACTAATTTTGCCACATCTAAAATTGAGAACCTGTTTTAAAGGTTGAAAGACTGAAAATGATAAGTGTGAAGACTGAAAGTTTGTTACCTGTGCTAGAAAGATATTTGGAAAAAGGAACTGCAAGTTTGACAATATGAAGATGCTTTTTTCCTGTTTGTTGATTAGCTTGGCTATTCCTTAATCTTTACTTAGTGTCTCATCTTGTATTGATTCCCAGTGACACTGCATTTCCTGAGTCCTCTTTGGAATTGGCCTATTTGTTTGATTAGGAAAACTTATAAGGGTATAATGCAGTTCTGCATTTTCTCCGTTGATTGTGTATTATTATAACTGCTAGATGTAGTCTTCACTTGTGAATCCCTACTCCTCCCTATTTAAAACTGCCTGAATTTGTAAGATTAATTACCTTAGCCAAGATTAGAAGACTATGTGCAGTTGAACTTTGAAAACAGACTGAGAATTGCCGTTTTAAAATCTTAAGAAACTGAGTATTGCCCCTGCATGATCCTGTTTGGCACTAGCCTAGATTTTAAGCTTAGGTACACCATTCTATTTGTTATCACCTCTGGACTCTATCAAAAAATAGGCTTAGCTTGACCTGAAGTTTTGTTTGTGGCTGCATTTGTGGAAACAGTATACCTATCGCTAAAAATTGGAACTTTGAAAAGCTTTATTTGACTAAGTGTTGCCTTTACTATTAGCCTAGACTAATCATGAACTTGAAGTGATAAATTGACTTCAAAAATCTGTTTTCCTGCATTAGGTGTTGAACATAGTCTCTTATGCATTTGCCTTGGTCTAAAATGTTTGTTCTTTTCCTGTTTAGTGGCTGGAATACTATTTGATAAGCTTTGCCTAAAACTTGTTATTTTAGACTACAACCTTAAGTTGCCTATATGCTTGATTGCTTGATAAAAATCTGAATATTTCGAATCTGGAAAATCTGGGCAATTTTTGGGAATTTTTGAGTTTCTTTGGGTGGTTAAAGGAGGTATATGTAGAGTGAATATTAAAGGGTATATAGTGTATGTTGGTTGTATATGGAAGGTATGCCCTTTAAAGAGTTTTGCTCTCCATATGAGAGTATATCATCTATTATACCATGTATACCATGTTTTGACACTTAGAAAATTTCATGCCTATTCCAATAGTTGGGCCAGTTTGGCCCGCTTGATGCTCCAGCCGATTTATATTTTGAAAAAATGTCCCTTTTGCATAATTGTCCCTCCCTCATTAGTTTAATAATTATGGGCCTAGCCCAATTCTGTTGTATTTTAATTTTTGGGTGCTATAATTTAATTTGTGTCCTTAAGATTAGATACTAATGTATTTAATACCTTTTTATTTGTAAACCTCCCCATTCATTGGTGGGTCTGTAACAACCCTTCCGGTCGTTATGGGAATTTAGGACTCCATTGGGAATTCTGAGGCCGCGGGTGGATTCGTAGGGCTTCTTTTTGTATGTATGTATGTTTTGTGTTGCGTTTTTGAGGTCTTGGGTCAAATGTGGGGTGATAGGGGGAAAACTGGACAGAAAATCGAGCTTACTGCCCAAAATGCACCGCTGTGGCAGTGGGAGTACCACTGTAGCGGTGGGCTGACCGCTTCCAGCAGCCGGCCACTTTCTCTTGGGGCCGCTGTGGCGGGCCATTGGTTGCTACGGCGATGCCGCTATAGCGGGGTGGTGACCGCTATAGCGGTGAGCGGATTTATCTTGGGTCCGCTATAGCGGTGGCTTGGCCGCTATAGCGGGACCGCTGCAGCGGCGTAGTGACCGCCACAGCGGTCGACGGGAAGGCAAAATCGGGTTTTTAATGCCTTAGTTTTATATTTTCATTCATAACACACCAACACACTTTGACAAACACTAGAGAGGATTTTCAAGCTAGGGCAAGTTAACCTTGAGAGGTGACTCTCTTTGCTTTTCATTCTACCATTCCATTCCCTCCGTTATTGTAATCATCTTCCTGAGTCTTTAATGGTGAAAGTGAAGTAGGAACCCTAGAATATCAATAAACCTTCTAAACTTGATGGGTTGGGATTATTAACGCGTATTTATCATTTAAATGGATTGATTAGTTGCTATTTGTCATAAATTGAACATTTAGAATACTAAACTAAGTGATTGAGACCTAGGGTTCTATAAAAATGGTGTCTTTGCCATAGAAAACTGTTTGTAATGGGAATGTTTGATAGAATGTGGTATACATTGATGGTTTATGAATATTAGGGGCTTTGATAGGTTATTTATCACCTACAAAATCATCCATCCTTAGAGTGGGAAGAGGGAGGGGTATTTCTTGCCTTGGTATTTGCAAATTGAGCAATGCGACTCATTAAGTTTTTATTTTTAGACCGCGAATGTATTGAGGCTTTGAGGAAAGGAAAGGTTGTAGCAGAGTGACACGCATTGTTCCAGCTCTACTTTGAGGTAGGTTACGGTTTACTTGAGTTAGACTTTGGTTAGTTGATTGTATGTTTGTGATTTCCTTAGGACAAAGCATGTCTAGTTTTCATGCATGACATTGTGTGGCTAATCTCTTATGTGAATGAGAATTGAGTGTTTGTGTAAGCTTCGTGCCATTATTTCTATATGATTGAATCTGCAGTGGATGTGTTGTGATGAGAAGCTAATCTAATCTTCTCATTAGTATTGTGACATTGAAATGATGAGTTGAGTATTGATACTGAAAGGTAAGAAATACTGTTATGTAAGAGGTATGAAAAGGCACACATGTGACCTAGATTATGGGCTCGTGGTCCGAGAATAGTTTCGAAAATGAGAGGTATATTGATCTGTCTCGCGTCCGAGGTTCGTTGCGGAGCGGAGCTTTGAGCTCGGGTCTGAGGAGTATTCCAAAACGAGTGGTACATGGACACCATGGGTCCCCTGTAGGTCATGACTACTGAGCTAAGACATCAGCTAGCATGTATGTACAGTGTGTGTGGTTATTGTGGTAAATTTGTTCCCGTTGTTGACTTACGTGATTGTGATGCTTGACATCTTGGTGATTGATTGTGATTGTTCTTGTTTGATTTTTTGTGATTTATTGATGTTCTTTTTTGTTGAGTAGGCTTGTTTTATTATATTGATTTTACGAAATATCGCCAATACTAATCTTAGTCGGCCTATGATGCTTACCGGTACATAGTGTTTGTACGATACTACCTTCTTTGCATTCCTTGAGTGCGATTTTGATATAGAGACCGTTGATCGTCCTCACATCTAGCGTGGAGGATATTTGTTGACGGATTTTGGGGTGAGCTTCTTCCCATGCAAGGCCGCCCGAAGATCTTCTTACTATGATGTCTTTTTGTACTCTAGTCATTATGGATTACTTACTTGTTAGACTTCAGATTCTTAGACATGTTTTTGGCTTAGAGTCCTGTACGATGTCTTTCGGATTTTGGGGATTGTAATAGTTAGAACTTCCGCACTTACTACAATATTTATGGCATGGTTTACTTTTTCTTTTGTTGTTAAATGAGTAATAATTGTTTAGCTTGATTTATATATAAAAAAAATGGATTGACTGGATAAGTGTTTTGTATGTTGGTTCGCCCACTAGGATTTAGATGGGTGCCAGTTATGGCGGGTTGGGTCGTGACAGGGTCCAACGAGGCCCACCAACTCACTTAGATCAAGTCAACCTCATTATGGATGGGCTGAGCAATTGGAGCAGATTTGGATAAGTTTAAAATTGCATTTATTTTCTGTTGGGCTTGGTAGGCCCAACCCCCTTTACCTCGTATTATTTATTCAGCAAAATTGATGAAATGTGTTTATTGGAACCCTTTAAAATTGTCACGTATTAGAATCGCCAAAAAACCATTTTTTTATACAAAACTGATTTTTGACAAATACTAGCATGCAAAAACATTTTGTGATTAAAATAGCCATTTATGAACAAGAATGGACATTTCCTTTAAATAAAAACATGATTTTGGATTAAAAATTGACTTGATAAATTTAATGGACTTACAAGACAAAAATTGTGGACTGTACTTATGGACTAATTTAGACTTATTGGACCGATTTTGACTTCCAAAACTTGGACTAAAATTGGATTAAAATTGATAAAAAATAAATATAGTTGACAAATGGACACTAATAGTATGCCTTAAACTATTTCTACACTTAAACAAAAACTCTTTAAAAAACTTAAAACTTAAAAGGGTGGGCTTACGTGGTGTTTTACCTAGGTTAAAGGCCTTCGGGAGTTAAACCTAGGTGTTCTAGTCCGAAACTCAAATGCCCAATTTTGGGCAAAACTTTACCACTTTCGTTTCTTGAAATGTGATATATTTTGTATGAATTACTAAACTCTTTGCTGCGGAAATATAAGCCGAGACAATTTTTTAACTATAAACAATTCATATCTATAAAGGCATATTATTAGAACCCGTAGGTCAACCGTATTTTACGAATCTTTAATATCGGGGTGCCTAACACCTTCCCCGGGGGATCACCAAAACTCTTACCCATATTTTGGTTAGATTAAGTTTCTTTTAAAATTTAGCCGCTTTAAGTGAACCCTTTTCGAACTGGTTTTCGTAATTTCCTAAAAATTAGGTGGCAACTCTAAACAATATCCATTTAGAGCACCATCACGTAGAGGTATATTTTTCCTTTTTCCCAATACGATTGACAACCGTATTTTCCGGGGACACTTTTCTTTTTAAATGAGGCAAGTGCAAATCTGAATCGAAAATTAAAAAATACGACCCGCTACATATGATATAAACAGCTAAAACATGTAAGCTTTTCTCTGCTGGACAGCTGGCTCTGGAGAACCTGGTTCGTGCTGCTAAAGACCAAGTTCAAAGATCACAAGGTGGGTGATATTTGTATAAAAGGAAAGCAGATCAGATTCATTTTCTTTTCAAATTAAAGAAGAAAGTACCTCAAGGACACTAAACCTCCTCATATGGATCTCTGTGGCCAAATGAGAATCTTAAGTAGAGGAAAAAGTGATAGATGACTCACCTGAGTGCCTTTGGATATAGATATCTTGTTCTCGGTGGAATTACTACTATATAGAAGCATGGGTTAAAACCCATGCTTCGTCGTCCGTAAGCATTAAAAAAAAAAAAAAAAAAAAAAAAAGAAGGGTGGTCCCCATATTAACACCAACCAATATTTAAAAAAAAAAAATACCAACCAATATTAAAAAAAAAAAAAAAAAAAACACCAACCAATATTAAAAAAAAAAAGTCAAAAAAGTGGAACCCACCATCTCCAAACTCACGGAAAAAAAAAAGTGAATGCATGGGTTTTAACCCATGCTTCTATATAGTAGTAAAATCAAGAAATATAAAAAAAAATAACAAAATCAAGAAATATAAAAAAAAAAAAAAAAAGTGAATCCCATATTAAAAAAACAAACAATGTAAAAAAAAAGTGTAAACTTTGTATTCGTAGCAAACGCTAATATAATAAAGTTTTAGATACGGAGCACAAACTACAATGTTATATTAATCGTGTTTTGAATATATATATATTATATGCATATAAAATATATATATATAATGTCCATATATATATATATACTAAACAATACCAAGCAATATAAAAAATAAAAAAAAGAAGAAACCATATAAAGCATGGGTTTAGACCCAGGCTTCGTCCTCCGTTATCCCTTAAAAAAAAAAAGGGTGTGAGCCCCATGCTAAATAACACCGAGCAATACAAAAAAAAAATACAAAAAAATGAAGGAAAAAAAGTGGAGCTCACCATCTCCGAACTCATGGGAAAAAAAAAAGTGGACCCCATATTAACAAAATCAAGCAATATTAAAAAAAAAAAAAAAAAAGCTAACCCCATATTAAAAAAAAGATAATGTTAAAAAAAAAGTGCAGACTTTGTATTCGTAGCAAACACTAATATAATAAAGTTTTAGATACGGAGAACAAACTACAATGTTATATTAATCGTATTTTGAACATAGTGTATATATATATATATATATATATATATATATATATATATATATAGAAGCATGGGTTAAAACTCATGCTTCGTCGTCCGTAAGCATTAAAAAAAAAAAAAAAAAAAAAAAAAAAAAAAAAAAGGGTGGTCCCCATATTAACACCAACCAATATTTTAAAAAAAAAACACCAACCAATATTAAAAAAAAAAACACCAACCAATATTAAAAAAAAAAAAAGTAAAAAAAGTGGAACCCACCATCTCCAAACTCACGGAAAAAAAAAGTGGATCCCGTATTAATAAAATCAAGCAATATAAAAAAAAAAGTGAATCCCATATTAAAAAAATAAATAATGTAAAAAAAAAAGTGTAAACTTTGTATTCGTAGCAAACACTAATATAATAAAGTTTTAGATACGGAGCACAAACTAGATTAATCGTGTTTTGAATATATATATATATATATATATATATATATATATATATATATATATATATATATATATATATATATATATATATATATATATATATATATATATATATATAAAAATAGTGCAAACTAATAATGTCTAAAACGGTGGGCCCCATACTAAACAACACCAAGCAATATAAAAAATAAAAGAAACCATATAAACCATGGGTTTAGACCCAGGCTTCGTCCTCCGTTGTCCCTTAAAAAAAAAAAAAAGGGTGTGGGCCCCATACTAAATAACACCGAGCAATACAAAAAAAAAAAAAAAAAAAAAAAAAAAAAAAAAAAGTGGAACTCACCATCTCCGAACTCATGGGAAAAAAAAAAGTGGACCCCATATTAACAAAATCAAGCAATATCAAAAAAAAAGTGAACCCCATATTAAAAAAAAGATAATGTTAAAAAAAAAAGTGCAGACTTTGTATTCGTAACAAACACTAATATAATAAAGTTTTAGATACAGAGCACAAACTACAATGTTATATTAATCGTGTTTTGAACATAGTGTGTATATAAATATATATGCATAAAAATAGTGCAAACTAATAATGTCCAAAAAAAAAAAAAGTGCACCCCATATTAAAAAATCAAACAATATTCATATAATTTTCAAAGTATCTCATTAAGTCAATAATGATGGATTCATTGCCACGTGCGTATCAATCCATTAGTGGGAGCAAATGAAATTGCTTTTCTTCAAAAGGTTAAGTAGTCAAACCATACAATTTTCTTTCTTTTTTTTTTTTTGCTATTCCGCCATGTCATTTATTTGTTATGTTTACTAAAATAAATATACTTAAAATATTTATATTTTAAAATAAGATAGAATTTAATTACTTTTTTATTTTTATTCTTACTCTAATAAATGTGAAAAGAGATTAATGTCGTAAAAAAAATATATCAAATGGAGATCAAATAATGAATAAGGTAAATGTCAAATTATAATTCTAATTGACTTTTTCTTAAAAAACTATGCAAAAGACAACATCTACTTTGTTTCGTTTTAAACATGTAAAATTAATTTAATAATTTGAATTAGAATTATCCAAATCAAAATTTGATAAAAAATAATAAGTATTTTACACCTTTAAATTAATCGAATTAAAATTGAAAGTATCAACTGATGCTTAAATATTGCTATTGTTTTATCTCAAATAGAGGAAAATAGTTTCTTTTTAAACAAGTCTTCTCTTTTAAAAAATATTAATAAATTTACCGATTTTGTATTCGTAGCAAACATTAATATAATAAAATTTTAGATACGGAGCACAAACTACAATGTTATATTAATCGTGTTTTGAACATAATATATATATATATATATATATATATATATATATATATATATATATAAATCACTATCTAAATACAACTACGGCATTATAATCTAAAGTGTTGGGCGCGTGCGCGGCACGGCATAGGCCATCTAGTTTGGATATAAATGTGTTGAAGAGAGTGGGCAAATGAAGTGGGAAGAGAAAGGTCACATAATGAAGAAGATCTTGCAAAGTCTCCAAAAAGCACATAAATGACAGATCCCACACAAAGGAACTCAGTCCTTTGAATCCTAAGGTTCAAGTATCAAACTGGAAGCACAAGGGATCTCATTCACTTCACAATTTGATCACTCCCGTTGTCACGACCCATCCCCGGAGGCCGTGAATAGTGCCCGAGCTGGGCACTCGTACACACCTATTAACCATAATCGACATACTAATAACTTAAGCATATGCAAAGGTAAGACGTCGTATCCATAATCGATCCGCAGCAAGCATGACCAGAACCTATATATATACATAGAAGTAAAACGTCGCCCCAAAGCTGTCACATATACATATATACATAACGGGCATGAGCCGGTAAGGCTGTCGTAATATAGGGGGACGCCCAGAACACAAACCACACAGACACAACTGTACAATACTTACCCACAACCCACACGTATATGTCTACAGACCTCTAAGAGTCATAACAAAATCATATGACGGGACAGGGCCCCGCCGTACCCCTGATTAGACATACATATACACATATATAACGAAAGTGTCTGTACCCAAAATGTAGGCTCCGAAGCAAGGGAGCGCTCCAAATAGCAGAATAGATATCCTAGGCTGACGAATCACCAGAACGAACGTCTGTACCTGCGGGCATGAAACGCAGCCCCCGAAGAAAGGGGGTCAGTACGAAATATGTACTGAGTATGTAAAGCATGAAATACAGTAAACAGAGACATACTGAAATAAGGGGTATAGAAAATCATAAGGCTTGCCTCTGGAACACAAATCATACGTATCCATATCATATCCAGCTCATTATGGGACTGAGTGACACAAGAAAATCATCATCATGTACATATGCATGTATAACGTGTCCCGGCCCTCTAGTGAGGGACTCGGTAAGTAAAATCATCATGTCATATACATATAACGTGTTCCGGCCCTCTAGTGAGGGACGCGGTAAGTAAAATCATCACATCATGTACATATAACGTGTCCCGGCCCTCTAGTGAGGGACGCGGTGAATGAAGTCATCATATGCCATCCTGGCCGCCTCCCCCATATCATCATATCATATAACGTGCCCCGGCCCTCTAGTGAGGGACGCGGTGAATATCATCATATACATATAACATGCCCCGGCCCTCTAGTGAGGGACGCGGTGAATAATGCAGTGGGTCGTGCACGAATACATGCCCTGGCCGGGACGCAGTGAAAGAAGTAATAACGACTCGCACGAGCGAGTAGTGAGAAACCATATGCACATAAAACATTTTCAAGACTCAATAGGTAAGTAAATAGTCGACGCTCGAGAGTTAAAACGGTAATCATGTTAAGTTCTTTCAAAAAGGTCGTTAAGACTATACAAAGGAAAGTCTCGGGGACCACGGATATGCATCAAACCAATCCGGGCCTGCCCATGAAAGTTAAAGTCATTATACGTTATAGAATCACTTGCGAGCATATCAAAGCAATCCGGTTCAGTCTATGAAAGTTACGGACATTTTTAGACATAGGATCCTTTAGGAACAAAACCGTTTATGCAACATTTGAAATCCAATCATATCAAAGACATAAGGACCATATTTTTACTACATTAAGAATACCAATATTAAGAGGTGAATAAAAATTATAGACGCGCTCGGATCATAAGAATAGAATTACCCTGAGAGGCACATATCATGTCATATCTTACTTACGTCTAAGACATGCCAAAGAAGGAAAGAGTAAGCTTCACATACCTCGTCCGCTCCTACGCTAAGCCAAACTTAAGTCTCGGCTTCTCAAGATCTACAATAACGTCAGTATATACCAAACATTAGCCATAGGCACTTAGGAATTCAATCCCAAGCCATCACTTTATTTACAAAAATTTGGGCAGCATTTCCCCTATAAACTCAACAACCCCGAGAATTCAACTCGGCCAAATCATCAACAACAATACCAAACATCATGTTAGCGACATCAACAATCAATTCAAAACGCATTCTAACATTAGTAACTCTTTTCCACACGATTCGACAACATTCCATTTAAATTCAAATCAACACATATAATCAATCCAACATCATTGCTCACGCGTTCAAATACCAATCCGAAACCATTCAAGCAAGATTCAAGACACTTCTAACAATCCACACAGTATTCAAAACAACCCAACCAATACACAATGCCACCCGAAACCTCTCCAAATTCAATAAGACAACAACAATACCTTTCTTTCTTCCAAACTCATGAACTACACCAACAATCTACACTTTAACAACATTATTCTCATAAATACAAGAAACTATATTAAAATCGCATTAACTTCCAAATCAGCCCACACGTTTATAACTTCAACTTGGATCACTAAACCTTCATTTTACATCATAGAATCCACAACAACAACAACCAAAATACTAAGTAAAATCAATTCGCCATAACCTACCAAAAACAGCCCCTATACGGCCAACATCAACATGCACAAATTTCATGATTTTCATCCATTTCCACACACTACAACATGTACAAATCATCCATAACACATGTAAGAGAAGATTGAACCTTACCTTTTCCACTTAGTTCTTCACTTGGCTAGGGTTGGTGCTTTGCAAGAATGAATGGTTTCCTTGCTCTTGCTCGGTTTGGTTATGGCCGAATGGCCTCTTCTTATTTTTCTCCAAGTTTCTAGAGCTTCTAAGGGTGAAGGTGATGAAGATGATTAATTAGTCATCTTTTGTCAACATATATAATACATCCATGTGGCCTATGGCCCACCCTAACTTGGACGGCCACTTGGCCTTTTAATTCATGAATTTCTAACTTCCCATAATTCATTTTTAACCCCACATTTTCCTTAATATTTCATGCCAATAAAATCATGAGCAACTTATGCCTTAAAACAAAACCGAAGGTTAAAAGTCTCAACCTCGTATCCCGGAATAGCCTTGTCTTTAACTTGTCACAACTAGCTCGGAATATCTCAATGTACAAAATACGAGATATAACATCCTCCCTCCCTTTAGAACATTCGTCCTCGAATGTTAAACTAGTCTTACGGGGTCTTATAAGCATTTCGGGGGAGTTTGTCTTATATCTATCACACATAGTTCATCAATCAATCAACATAACCCATTTAGGAGTTTGAATTACCTGGAGGTATAGGAAATGAGTAGAGATACGTATTCTTCATCTCTTCCCCGGCTTCCCAGGTCACCTTCTCCCTGTCATTGTTCTGCCACAATATCTTAACGGAAGCTACATTTTTAGTACGCAACCTTCTCACCTGACGATCCAGTACGCTATAGGCTGCTCCCAAGTCAAATGGTAGGTCTAACTCGTAGGCAACCTTGCTCTACGAACGATACGATAAGGCCCAATGTATCTCGGGCTCGACTTTCCCTTTTCTTGTCGAATCTCCACCGCCACCCTTCATGGGCGGCACTTTTAGAAAGGACCCCATCGTCGTTACGGAACTCTAAGTATCGACGTCAATTCTTTGCATATGATTTACATCAACTACGGGGCGGCTAATACCGTGTAGACCAAAATTTTCCGTACCAAGCCTTGCCCAACTTTCCTTCAAAAGCTCAGAAGTCTAATCCCTTAGTCCACTGGTCATTCCGGATCTTCTTATGGCCTGCTACGCGAACTAGGACTTTTATAATCGTAACACAAATACCTATGATCTTGCATCTCCTCGACAACAACTCCAACGTCTATACTTGAATAGCTGATACCCGGCGAATCTCGATGCACGAAAATTACGGGTGTAACATCTTCGATTATCAGCTGCTTAATCAGGCCTCAAAACGTAGGTCAGTTTCCTGTCATTCTTCCTTAACTCCGTTATTGCCTGCAATCCATTTCTTTCACTTCTTTGCCCTCATGTACTCGATCGAAATTCAACTAGTATCTCGCTCACGTTCTGATTTTTGTCCCCCTTATTGTAGTCTCGACTTATCATGCCATAACTATCCGCCGTCCTACCGTCTCTTCTTTTTTTTTTTTTTTTTGTGGTCCTTGTTCCCTTGCATTCGGGCAATCACCTTGCTCGTATATGACACACTCTTGCGTTCATCTCTTCAGTACTATCTCGGCTGTCCCTTTAATACCTGTTGCTCTTAGACATACACTGCAGTGGCTCCCTGTAGTCTGTTAGTTCGGGTTCCCGTTCTCTTACCTCTTTGTCGCCATCTCTTAATCACACATTCTACAAGGAAGCAAGACACCAAAACCTCTCTTTTCTCATAATATTAATCCACTAAATCAATCATCAAGACTTGCTTTGGTTGAGCCCCAAATAACTCCACATGATTGAGGTAAGTTACAAACCCGTTTTGGATTGGACTGCTGTTAGTGTTTTAAGCATAACTCCTTGTATAATGCTCCGTTTTAAGTGCTTCAAGATGTTCTGGAAAGCTATTTCATAGCATATGCTCTTATGCTTAGATTAATTAGCGGCCCATAAACTATTCTTCAATATCCGGTGAGCTCTCTTGTTTCCATTCATAGGAGCAGCGCTCTTCCTTTCCTTCAAAAATTTCCAAACTACTAATCGTTGTTCTCTCTTTTTTTTTTTTTTTTACTACAACTGTCATTGCCATCCCAAGTGTCCTTTTGGGTTCATCATCTTTTCTAGCACCCTCGGCTTGGAAATCCTTCTCGCTCTTTTCGTTACCCTTAAGGGCATGTCGTCGACGAGAGCTTCAAATCATGATCTAGAAACATCGTAGTTCGTCTTGACGCGGAATTCTTGCTTGAATTATCTTCCATACTTCCTCCCTATGTCTACCTCATAGTATATTTATCGTCAATTCGTTCTACCTCTTTTTGATACTTTCTTGATATGCCGATATGTTTCGAACTATAGCCCCCGAGCTAACAAATTTCCCCTTCTGGGGTTTGAGAACGTCATAATTCCTTCCAATTCCGATATACTCTTCCCCTCTCGTTAAGGAGGTCCTGATACACCAATGGCTTTCAAATGTCCATCGTCTTCGGCAATTATTTGCCGCCCTTCACGACCTTCTCGAGGTCGGGTCCTATTATTGTATGGTTTAACTAGTCTATGCTCTTGCTGGGTACTGTTCGGTGTCTAATCGAAATACTCGTAAAGGTTAGACCCCATTCCGATGCCTTCTTTTCTGCCTCCTCATATCTTGGTCCTTTATGGCTAATGATTTCCTGGACCCGCAAGTTAATAGGGTTGGCGAGATTCACCACCTCATTTATGGGGTCTTCGATTATACCTCACTCCTCGTCTCTCTTCCCGACTTTACTTGTAACATATCTAAAACTTCTTACCCTGAGTTCTTCTCCCGTGCATGGCTATATCGTTATTCTGGTCAATATTTCCATACCCTTTCACCCACTACTTGTTCTTTCGCCCGTCGTCTCTCTTGGAGGTCTTACTCACTCGTGGTTCTTACTTTTCACTTTGTCCGACATTCGATATCCTCACCTCCCATCCACTCACTTTCTCTCTTCTCCAAACATCATCGTATTAGGACTTCCCAAGCTTAACCTATAGGGAAAATGGCATCAGTTTGCTTTGTAACATTTATACCCCTAATTCTAGAACCGTAATACCCCCTTTTTCTCTTCACCGGTCTAATCTGCCCCGTCCTACACGACCTCTTAGGGTTCCTGCTCACTCCGCATACTCTAACTTCCCTTAGGCTACTCTAGCTTCTCATCTGTCTCTTATATCAGAATTCATGGAACTTTTAGTATACTTCCCAGGGGGTCACCCATCCCAAAATTTCTCTTACCCCAGCACGCTTAACCTCGGAACTCCGATGAAATACGATGCTTTAATGCTAGTCTGATAGCGTTCACCTCACCGCTTGACCTTCAGCACATAATCTGGAGTAAGTTGAAGCCTTAACAGTTTTCAAACGCTCTCATAACACAATTACTATTTTAGCCCTCTTTCAATCCTCAATATTCACTTTTCACCTATAGATGTGACTACTTTCCATCCTAGACTTCCAGATTCACAATGGTAGTGAACACACCTTAATCACCGTGACTTATAAATACTTGGTTTTCGGCCCTTAAATTTCTGCTTGCCGCTATTAATTAACAATCGTACAGCAATTACACATACACAGAACAAATTCCAATAAGGACTCATATACCTGTAGACGATCGGTCTCCAAACTGATCTGGTGGACTATAGGGCGAAGTGTACTCCTCATCGTCGTCTCCCTCATCTGAATCCGAGGAATATAGATAGCCTAGCAATTCCTGGTTCACCGACGGCCAGGATAGGGGGCTGGAGTAATCTGTGACACTCGCCGAGGAAGCTGTTCTAACATAGTGCTCTACCATAGGAGCAACTGGTGCGATCTCGGGAAGCTCCTCCCCTGGTGCCCCCGCCAAATACTCAGACGGATCTGTGTCATAGCTGTCCTGCGGGGGTCCTCCTCCCTGGGAGTCAAGAACTCCGGAGGAATCGTCGCGGGATCCTCTGAGGGGTCAGTCTCGATAGAATAGGCGGGCTCCTCCCGCTGGGCCACGGAGCACCGAGGTCACCGAGAGATACTCTAGGGGCCTTCTTAGAACCCCCACTATCGGCGCGGCCTCTTCGTCTCTCGTCAATGCGTACCTACTGCGGAGAAAGTGTTAGAAGCGATCTTCCAGACTGCGGCTCTATCGCACGATCTAAGACAGAAGAAAGGTCACTGATTCCTAAAATGCCTCGCAGCCTCCTGTTTATAAGTGTGGCCGGCTTCACACCCATAAACAAGACTCTGCCGGACACGGTCTGTAGACATTTCGAGGACGAACCGCTCTGATACCACTTCTGTCACGATCCATCCCCGTAGGCCGTGAATAGTGCCCGAGCTGGGCACTCGTACACACCTATTAACCATAATCGACATACTAATAACTTAAGCATATGCAAAGGTAAGACGTCGTATCCATAATCGGTCCGCGACAAGCAATGACCAGAACCTATATATATACGAAGATAAATATCACCCCAAAGCTGTCACATATACATATATACATAACGGGCATGGCGGTAAGGCTGTCATAATATAGGGGGACGCCCAGAACACAAACCACACAGACACAACTGTACAATACTTACCCACAACCCACACGTATATGTCTACAGACCTCTAAGAGTCATAACAGAATCATATGACGGGACAGGGCCCCGCCGTACCCCTGAATAGACATACACATACACATATATAACGAAAGTGTACGTACCCCTAAAATGTAGGCTCCGAAGCAAGGGAGCGCTCCAAATATAGCGGAATAGATATCCTAGGGCGACGAATCACCAGAACGAACGTCTGTACCTGCGGGCATGAAACGCAGCCCCCGAAGAAAGGGGGTCAGTATGGAATATGTACTAAGTATGTAAAGCATGAAATACAGTAAACAGAGACATACTGAAATAAGGGGTATAGAAAATCATAAGGCTTGCCTTTGGAACACAAATCATACGTATCAATATCATATCCAGCTCATTATGGGACTGAGTGACACAAGAAAATCATCATCATGTACATATGCATGTATAACGTGTCCCGGCCCTCTAGTGAGGGACTCGGTAAGTAAAATCATCATGTCATATACATATAACGTGCCCCGGCCCTCTAGTGAGGGACGCGGTAAGTAAAATCATCATATCATGTACATATAACGTGCCCCGGCCCTCTAGTGAGGGACGCGGTGAGAACATATATATATGCCATCCTGGCCGCCTCCCCCATATCATCATATCATATAACGTGCCCCGACCCCTCTCGGCGAGGGACGCGGTGAATATCATCATATACATATAACATGCCCCGCCCACCGCGAGGGACGCGGTGAATATCATCATATACATATAACATGCCCCGGCCCTCTAGTGAGGGACGCGGTGAATAATGCAGTAGAGTCGTGCACGAATACATGCCCTGACCCGGGACGCAGTGAAAGAAGTAATAACAGCTCGCACGAGCAGAGTAGTGAGAAATCATATGCACATAAAACATTTTCAAGACTCAATAGGTAAGTAAATAGTCGACGCTCGAGAGTTAAAACGGTAATCATGTTAAGTTCTTTCAAAAAGGTCGTTAAGACTATACAAAGGAAAGTCTCGGGGACCACGGATATGCATCAAACCAATCCGGGCCCGCCCATGAAAGTTAAAGTCATTATACGTTATAGAATCACTTGCGAGCATATCAAAGCAATCCGGTTCCGTCTATGAAAGTTACGGACATTTTTAGACATAGGATCCTTTAGGAACAAAACCATTTATGCAACATTTGAAATCCAATCATATCAAAGACATAAGGACCATATTTTTACTACATTAAGAATACCAATATTAAGAGGTGAATAAAAATTATAGACGCGCTCGGATCATAAGAATAGAATTACCCCGAGGCACATATCATGTCATATCTTACTTACGTCTAAGACATGCCAAAAGAAGGAAAGAGTAAGCTTCACATACCTCGTCCGCTCCCTACGCTAAGCCAAACTTAAGTCTCGGCTCCTCAAGATCTACAATAACGTCAGTATATACCAAACATTAGCCATAGGCACTTAGGAATTCAATCCCAAGCCATCACTTTATTTACGAAAATTTGGGCAGCATTTCCCCTATAAACTCAACAACCCCGAGAATTCAACTCGGCCAAATCATCAACAACATGTTAGCGACATCAACAATCAATTCAAAACACATTCTAACATTAGTAACTCTTTTCCACACGATTCGAAAACATTCCATTTACATTCAAATCAACACATATAATCAATCCAACATCATTGCTCACGCGTTCAAATACCAATCCGAAACCATTCAAGCAAGATTCAAGACACTTCTAACAATCCACACAATATTCAAAACAACCCAACCAATACACAATGCCACCCGAAACCTCTCCAAATTCAATAAGACAACAACAATACCTTTCTTTCTTCCAAACTCATGAACTACACCAACAATCCACACTTTAACAACATTATTCTCATAAATACAAGAAACTATATTAAAATCGCATTAACTTCCAAATCAGCCCACACGTTTATAACTTCAACTTGGATCACTAAACCTTCATTTTACATCATAGAATCCACAACAACAACAATCAAAATACTAAGTAAAATCAATTCGCCATAACCTACCAAAAACAGCCCCTATACGGCCAACATCAACATGCACAAATTTCATGATTTTCATCCATTTCCACACACTACAACATGTACAAATCATCCATAACACATGTAAGAAAAGATTGAACCTTACCTTTTCCACTTAGTTCTTCACTTGGCTAGGGTTGGTGCTTTGCAAGAATGAATGATTTCCTTTTTTGATCAACTCTTGCTCGGTTTGGTTATGGCCGAATGGCCTCTTCTTATTTTTCTCCAAGTTTCTAGAGCTTCTAAGGGTGAAGGTGATGAAGATGATTAATTAGTCATCTTTTGTCAACATATATAATACATCCATGTGGCCTATGGCCCACCCAACAGACGGCCACTTTGCCTTTTAATTCATGAATTTCTAACTTCCCATAATTCATTTTTTAACCCCACATTTTCCTTAATATTCCATGCCAATAAAATCATGAGCAACTTATGCCTTAAAACAAAACCGAAGGTTAAAAGTCTCAACCTCGTATCCCGGAATAGCCTTGTCTTTAACTTGTCACAACTAGCTCGGAATATCTCAATGTACAAAATATGAGATATAACATCCTCCCTCCCTTTAGAACATTCGTCCTCGAATGTTAAACTAGTCCTACGGGGTCTTATAAGCATTTCGGGGGAGTTTCTCTTATAGCTATCACACATAGTTCATCAATCAATCAACATAACCCATTTAGGAGTTTGAATTACCTGGAGGTATAGGAAATGAGTAGAGATACGTATTCTTCATCTCTTCCCCGGCTTCCCAGGTCACCTTCTCCCTGTCATTATTCTGCACAATATCTTAACGGAAGCTACGTTTTTAGTACGCAACCTTCTCACCTGACGATCCAAATGACGCTATAGGCTGCTCCCAAGTCAAATGGTAGGTCTAACTCGTAAGCAACCTGGCCTACTCTACGAACGATCTGATAAGGCCCAATGTATCTCGGGCTCAACTTTCCCTTTCTGCCGAATCTCCTGCCACCCTTCATGGGCGGCACTTTTAGAAGGACCCCATCGTCATTCTGGAACTCTAAGTATCGACGTCAATTCTTTGCATATGATTTCCGTCAACTCTGGGCGGCTAATACCCGTTAGACCAAAATTTTCCGTACCAAGCCTTGCCCAACTTTCCTTCAAAAGCTCAGAAGTCTAATCCCTTAGTCCACTGGTCATTCCGGATCTTCTTATGGCCTGCTACGCGAACTCAGACTTTTATAATCATAACACAAATACCTATGATCTTGCATCTCCTCGATAACAACTCCAACGTCTATACTTGAATAGTTGATACCCGGTGAATCTCGATGCACGAAAATTACGGGTGTAATATCTTCGATTATCGGTACTTAATCGATCAAAGCGTAGGTCAGTTTCCTGTCATTCTTCCTTAACTCCGTTATTGCCTGCAATCCATTTCTTTCACTTCTTTGCCCTCATGTACTCGATCAAAATTCAACTAGTATCTCGCTCACGTTCTGATTTTTGTCCCCCTTATTGTAGTCTCGACTTATCATGCCATAACTATCCGCCGTCCTACCGTCTCTTTTTTTTTTTTTTTGTGGTCCTTGTTCCCTTGCATTCGGGCAATCACCTTGCTCGTATATGACACACTCTTGCGTTCATCTCTTCGATGCACTATCTCGGCTGTCCCTTTAATACCTGTTGCTCTTAGACATACACTGCAGTGGCTCCCTGTAGTCTGTTAGTTCGGGTTCCCGTTCTCTTACCTCTTTGTCGCCATCTCTCTTAATCACACATTCTACAAGGAAGCAAGACACCAAAACCTCTCTTTTCTCATAATATTAATCCACTAAATCAATCATCAAGACTTGCTTTGGTTGAGCCCCAAATAACTCCACATGATTGAGGTAAGTTACAAACCCGTTTTGGATTGGACTGCTGTTAGTGTTTTAAGCATAACTCCTTGTATAATGCTCCGTTTTAAGTGCTTCAAGATGTTCTGGAAAGCTATTTCATAGAATATGCTCTCATGCTTAGATTAATTAGCGGCCCATAAACTATTCTTCAATATCCGGTGAGCTCTCTTGTTTCCATTCATAGGAGCAGCGCTCTTCCTTTCCTTCAAAAATTTCCAAACTACTAATCGTTCTTCTCTCTTTTTTTTTTTTACTACAACTGTCATTGCCATCCTAAGTGTCCTTTTGGGTTCGTAGACTTGGTATCCAAACTAGATCTAGAGTAAGAAACATGTGTGTCCTCTCAGCCTTCTCGTCGCAAATTGAACTCAAGAATATCAAGGAAGCATTTAAGGATGCTGATTAGATAACTGCTATGCAAGAAGAGCTCTATAAACTTGGAAGAAACAAGCGTGGAACCTGGTTCCTAGACCCTCAGACAGAAGTAATAGGAACCAGGGGATGATTTGCATGAAGCTATGCAAAATGGAGGACTAGGTAGCAGACGTCTTCAATAAAGTACTGAGCAGGGGATACTTGGAAAGAAACTTGTTGGAGTTGGGTTTGATCAAGACAGACGAAATGTTCCCTACTAGATCCTCAACAATTGGCTATGATTAGAGGACAAGTATATGCTAAAAAGGTTTTTAATTGACATCCAACTCAGTTATATACTGTTACAAGTATGCACGCATGGCAAATCTCAAAAACTTACTAGGCTAAGCGATATTGCATACTTCAAAGAATGTGCTTCTCTTTTCAAAGGAAGTCAAGGAACCTGGTCTATTGACTCAGGTTAGTATTTCCAGCTGTGCATTATGTTTTAAACTTGCTAGAGTGCCATATCATTATAACACTTCCCGCCCAATCTTCTAAATGCAAATATTGATGAACCCCATTTGTAGTTAGGTTCCTCCTTCCACGTGTCACACCGTTTCATTTTACCAAAAATGGTCTTTTCTCTCTCCAAGGCAAAAAATCGTTGACATTCCTGTTTCCTTTGTCAATTTGAGCATCACAACCTCACATCTAATCATCTTCCTACTCCACCTTCATAATGTCTCAATCTGAATCTACCTCACTAAACTCTCCTAGTGCAAACCCCTGTGTCTCACCTTTAAAATCCCTAACCCCCTCGGAACAAAATCCTATAATGTCACCGCCAAAATCTCCACTTTTCTCTGACCTAAACATTTATCCTTTACCTTCAATACCCGTTGTTTCTAGTCTTTCGTGTCATCTAAAGAATTCGACACCAAGAAATTTGGTATCTGAACCACAATACCCTGTTCATAAAGAAATCCCTGTTTTGGATGATGTTGACAAGACGGTGTCTCTGTCAAAACTTACTAGTGATACCATTGAACTTGAAATTAACGAATGAGAGGTTGAAGTTTTGAGTGAGACTAAGTGTGCAGATGGTGGGGTCGATGAATTAACTAAAATTGGTGCTCAGCCTTCCATACCAAGTACCTCCGACGTCGGTGCAGACGAACATGAAAAGGCAGCAGAAAAGGATATTGGTGAGGAAACTGACTTCGCACCAGGTATTTCTGCTCCCCTAGATAGAAAAAAGGGTGATAATTCTGACGAAGGACAATCTGAGTCCTCTGTCTACCATCTCTTTGAGGGAAACCTTGTTGAAGGGAAAAAGGATTGGTCAAACATCTTAGAAAGTGAGGAAGAAGAGATTGTTGCTAGATTTTTAATGTCTGTTGAAAAACTGAAGGATGGGGGCCTATTGAGGGACCTGGTGCCTTAGGCTAGGGGGAAAATAATTATCTTGTGTTTGAAAGTGATACAGTGTTGGATAAAGGACCAGGTTCTCACCATATACCCACAATTACTGCACCCTTGGGAGAGATATCAGAAAGTAAAGAACTGGTGATTATCACTCCCTCTGAGAAATGTGACGATGAGGACGCGTATCTAAACTTAAGGTTCAAAAGAAATGCAAGGTCCTCTCAAAAGAAAAAAGTGAGTTTTAGGAAAACTAAATCAAATCGGAGGCTAGTCACCAGAGGAATGGCTAAAGCTCAGATGGACACTACCTTAAAGAACTGCAAGAAGAAACGTGTCTTAAGAAAAATGGCACAGTCAATGAAGAGAACTCTGAGGTTAGTAGGTGAAGAAGAGGAGTCACCTACAATGAAGGTAGATAATGTTGAAAGTTTGGGAGTGGATGAAAGAGAAGTAGAAGTGGAGGAACCTGGTGTTGAGATTTCACCAAAAGAAAGAAAATTTTAAAGAAAACATAATTGAAGGAGGTTGAATCCGAAAAGGCTGCTGAGAAGGAAACCGATAATAAAGAATGAGAACCTAGTGCTGAGAGTCAGAAAACTCAGCCAAAGTAAGGGACACATTCTCTCAGAAGGAGGACTATAAATGTCAAAAGGGAACCAAGTTCCTCATCCAAAAAGCTAAAAGTGGAAATGTCAGATAGGGAGAGAAAGAAAGTCTTAAAGACTTAGAAGATACTAAAAGGCAGGGTCTTTGATCCTAGAATTGCTGAGAAACCAGGAATGAAGCAGCTTTTGGAAATAGTTTAGTTTCAAAATGGACTCACTTATTTAAACCTCCAATTCCGAGTGTCTTTGAGGATGAGGCGGCGGATTTCTATGTCAACCTATTCACCTCTGATGATACTCTGTTTGTATCTATAAATGGTTTTGAATTCACTTTTGATAACTCTTGGGGAGATTCTGCAAGTTCCTACTGATGGGCTGAAATCTGTCAAGACGAACACAAAGATCACCTGTGTTCTTGAATATAATTGCCAAACAAAAAGGAACCATATTAGGGGAATGGGTCTTCAAGAAACAACTTAAAACCGAGAACCAGCTACTTTTCGAATTGGTCAACAAATTGATAGTGCCTCGTGCATAAAGAAGATCCATGGCTGCAATTCCAGATCTATTTTTGATTAAAGCTTTAGCCAACTATACTTCAGTGAGTCTCCCTGCTCTCATGATTGAACACATGGTTAAGGTAGTCACTATCAGGGATGGCAAACATGGACTGCCTTATGGATTTCTCCTTAACAAAATATTCAAGCACTTTAAAGTTCAAGTTGGCCGGGTAACCATGGGGACTAGAAAAAATATGTTTGCAGATAGCACTCTCGAGGAATGTGAACGCATACCCAAAAGGGGAGGAGTTGACAACAACTCCATGATCTCAAGTGTGATAGAGGCAAAGGATAGTGCAAATGAGGAAATAAACAAGTTGTCACTTTGCCTAGCTCAGAAAGACACTGAAGTTGCAATCTTAAAGGCTGAGCTACAATAATGTGTACAAGGGAAAGATGGACTAGGTACCTCGGAAAGGTTAAAGGAAGAGAATTCTAAGCTCAAGGTTGAATTTTTTGATCTACAAAAAAAGGTAGATGACCTAACCCAGCAAGTTCATGACCATCAAGCCGCGAATGAGCTCATTAACAAACTTCTCTCCAAGCTTTAAACTGGCCTCTCTCTCTCTCTCTCTCTCTCTCTCTCTCAATTTCTCATTCCCTATTCCCCAAAATCCTAATGTTTCTATATTGTGACTATCCCCTCCTATGATGTTCTTGTTTTTGGGTTGTAATTGACACTGGCACTATATTTGTTTCTAACTATTTTGTGCATGTTGGACGTACGATTTGTTTTTGCTAAATCAAAATTTCTATATGTGCAATGTTATTTAGCCATGCTATTTTATTGATTGCCTATGTTTTGTTGCCCCAGTAGCCATGCGTTAATGTCACTGACCTTTGTTTTGCGTATGCTCCGTCTTTGTTCTTTTTAATGATGCCAAAAGGGGGAAGTCAATCAGGGGAGTTTGTTGTGTTGTCTGCGCTGATAACGTGTGGTTATGATTGGTTATTGATTGTGCTGATAATGAGTGGTTATGTTTGGAAAATGGGTTTGATTCTTAAGTGGAACAAGTGGGGATCTAGTCCGTAGGGGGAATATAACTTATGTATTTGTCGTCATCAAAAAGGGGCAAATTGATGAGTTATGATATTCGTGTTTTGATGATTTGATAAACTTATTTGAGGACTCAGATGAGGAACCAGATACGATCAGGTTCATTCGGTCAACTTTATGATATTTCATATGCTGATGATTTTGAAAAACTTATTCGAGGGACCGGATGCGATGAGGTTCTAGTCATTGCTTCAGTCAACTTTACAAAGAACAAAGCTGCTGACACTGTAACAACTGGTAGCAGTGCAACAACAACACAGATCAAGCAATGAAATTCACTTCCACAAACCAAGTTGAGGAACCAGATAGGGACCAGATGTGATCAGGTCCCAGCCGGTACTCGGTCAACTCTACAGCTGTAAAGCTGCTGACACTGTACCGACTGGCAGCAGTGCAGCAGCACAGTTGTAGTGTACTAGTGGACGATGCAATGTCCCTTTCACCTCAACACTTGCTCCCCATATATACACAACATTATACAAGTGTAAACCTAACACTTTGCAAATCAGAAAATTCCATTTATCTCAAAGTGCAAGCAGCGACCTCTCAAGGTGCTCTTAAGAACAAAGCTGCGACAAACAGAAGGACCAGTTCCCAATCACTGAAGATGTTTTAGTCCTTAGGTTTGTTGAGTATTTTTTTTTTCTTGTGTTCTTATTTTGTATTCCTATACATGTTTAAAGAAATGTAATAGTAGGACAGATCTGCAACCTTTCTGAGTTGTTCACTTGGCTAGAGTTAGTCAAGGCCTTGCAATAGAGTTCTTTGTAGGGGGGGGAGGGGGGGGGGGGGGGGGAGGGGAGGGGGTATTAAGAGTTTAATTCGTAGGTGCAATATAGTTATTGTAAAAGCCTTGCAATAGAGTTGTTGTAGGGGGGAGGGAAGGGGGGATTAAGAGTTTAATTCGTAGGTTGCAATAGGTTGTAATATGAAGTTGCTCAGTTATAGTGAAGTTTTAGGAATTCCTACTCTAGTATATCGTGGTTTTTAATCCCTTGAGCAAGGAGTTTTCCACGTAAATATCTTGTGTTATTTACTTTATGTTTTACTTGAGGGAATAGATAGAGAACCCGGTTCTCTATACTGTTTGATGGACTCATATATTCTATCACTAACTAATTTTACTTACATATTCGAATTATGACTTGTTTCAATGAAATACTTGAACACATGATAAAGTGTTTTATCAGGCACTTTCAGTTCAAACTTTGGAAATACTTTGCACGTCCTAAATGTCAATTACGCACATAGATAAGTTAACCACTTAATTAAAATATGTCATCTCTTTTAACTATACTCATCATCCTCAATTGGAACATACCCGAGGTTTTACGACTTATTGAGACTAATTCGTATAATTAAATGAGGTGAAATATTTTAAGTTGTTAACTTATCTACGTAACAGGAATTTGAGAATACACGCAAAAAAAGTTTCAAAATTTGAACTGAAAGTGTCTAGCATGAGCACTTTATCATATGTTCTGATGCTTAATTGGAACTCCCCGTAAATTGAGTGTCTAAATGAAATTTGTTGGCAAGTTTGAGAGGTTATTGAATCATATGTTCGGATGCTCAATGTTTATTTTTTAATTTTGGTGTTTGATACTCATATTGGAGTTCGAGTAAATTTGAATTCGTGTTAGAAAATTTCATAGTAAAAAGTAAAACGCTCTCTGACAAAAGTCGACCTCAACTTAAACATTAGTTTTTTACTTAGTAGCAAAATACTTACGTTTTCAGTAGATGAAAAGAAAATCATTTTTCTTGTTTTAGTAAAAAAAATTCCTTAGGATAAACAGTATTTTCAATAATTCTAATAATTACCAAGAATTAGAAATCATCAGGAGAAATATTTAGCAAACGCATGACTAGCTAACAAATATTATCAACAAATACATTTTCATTTTGCGGCCGTTAAAGTTATGGTCGCAGGTAAGGGCGCAAGGAGTTGATCCAAAACCCTTCGCCATGAAATTATATTATATATATATAATTATATTATTTTTTATGTATATATAATAGATGGATGTTGTATCTTTTTGACTTTTTCATGCTTTTATTTCTTTATATTTTGATTTCATTTAGCGAAATTCTGACTCCGCCTTAAAGCTGCTGGCAATCTCAAGTAGTAAGGTAGAAGCTTTAAGTTTAAAGCTAATAATAGGATTCGAATTTATTCACTAAAATTTCAAATGCCAATGCCAGTTATGCTGAGGCATAATTTTAGAGGAAAAGATGGTCTAGATGACAAGGTTAAAACCAACTTGGAGCACATTCTATTACTAGGCATTCTAGCAGAATAATTTGGCAAAACTATATTAAACACAAGAGGTAGTTGTCCAATATTTAAGAGAAAATCTTTGCTGTCGGTGAGAATCTTTCACCAGCAAAACGTCATTTCTAAGACAAATTAGGTTTAACAAAATAATATAATTAATCAACTTTTTTAATGTCTTTTCGGTGCTGAATCTGAAAATAACAAACAAGGCATTGAATTCATGGTCATCTCATTTAAAAACTTAAGTCGTCAAATGTCATGGATAAAAACTTACTATCTATCTTTATATATGAAATACGCTCCCGCATGTGCCAGTTTAGCTCTTTTTATTTTGTTCATTTAGGTCGAATTAAAATTTTGTTGATGAATATCAATGACACAGATGAATCTGAGTACTAATTCATTAATATCAGATTGAACTGTACGAATCATTTCATCTAAAATCAAAATTATTAAAGAGTAGATAATTTTTCTATTAATTACTTTAGGTATGCGATATGACGGGGAAACCCCACGCTAGGAAAATAATAGTCATTGTCAAAATTATGAGGCTTTATTAGGACAAGTAGCCTTTTGGCTGATTAGTGATATATAGTGCCCTTCTATTTTCCGAAAGGTGCCCCTTTGTTTTACGTATTTCCATATCTTATTACTTTCCACAATCGTTGATTACCTTTCACTTGCATTATTGCATGCTCCAAAAACAAGAAACAATTAACCCTACTTTAATTGTTCATCCCTTACCACAAATCTTTGTCTACTAATCTTTCTTCCTTCTTTCTTTCTTTCTTTCTTTGAAAAGGAGTTAAAAACAAGTTAACAAGAATAGTGTGGCCACCTTGTGTGCCTTGCTATATTATTCACCTAGCTATAGCTGAGGTCTAGGTATTCCTTATATACATGCATCCTAATAAACATAGCTTTCATACTTCACTCCCTCCACTTCAATATTTTATTAATGTTCTGTCCTAAGTTTTTACATTACAAGTAAATTGGCCTAAGTTCAAGTGTAAATACATAATTGACCCATCATTGCTATGCAAGTAATATCATGTGGTCGAAACACTACTCCCACCTTAAATCTTGCATGGAGGAGAATTAAATTAGCACTAATAGTTTATTAGAATAAGAAGGGTGAGAATTACCAACAAGGAGTATGGTGGGCTGGATGTGATCCCTCCATTCTTAACCAAAGGCTCGGGACTGCCCTGGAAATGAATTAAGAAACTCCGGGTGGAAAGAGTTTTTCCCTTTAATGAGTCTTATGCAACGCGAATCTGAATTAGATGGATCAGTAGGTTCTGAATAACAAATGATTATCAAAAAAAGATGAAAAATATTTATCCCTCCAACTTTGTGTTAATAAAGTATTCATGAAATTTCTCCTACAACTCCCTTTAATGGATTTTATGCCACGTGCATTTGAATTACGCTGGCCAATAAGTACTGTATATCAGATGATTATACTAAAAAAATTAGTGATCATATTATCCCCTCCAACTTTGTGTTAATAAAGTATCCATGGAATTTCTCCTACAACTCTGAATTATAGATTTTCTCCCCTTTTTATCCTAGTATTTCGCTGTTTTTACCACCCACTAGGATTTTGGATAGTACTAGGAAAAGTACTAGCTAATGTATCATAAGTTGCACATGGCTTCTAGTTCAAGCCCTTTAATTCTCAATTCTTATGACGGACACCTTGACATCATTTATTTACACAAATTCATGTAATTTAGCCATCAAATTCATGATCTAATCCTATAAAATATATTCACGAGTTCTGTTCAAAGACCTAAAATATATTGGATATCGGGAACTGTATATATTTGAATATTTTAATGAACTCCAAACTTTAGAGGTGATCTTGTTGATTATGGGTAGTCTAAGAATTACATGGGTTGGTCGATACGCAAGAATTTAACCTCTCTGACTTGGGTTTATTTCCCATGAAACCATTTTGATTTGGAATGAAACTGGTGGGTATAGTTAATTAAGACCTTTAAATGTTACTATTTGTGTAGATTGACTCTTGTCGCGTGTTGACGGGTTTGCGATACTGTAGCACTATATGCTTTAGCTAAACACTGTGAATGACATGATGTCCACATGGGAATCTATGTATATGTGTATTGTAGAGGTCACATATTGTGTGGTGCTGTTACATTTTGGGAGGTTATATTAACGGACATTCAGTGACTATTTAATCTATTAGGTCTCTAATATATTATATTTTGTCCTTATTGGACAAGTTTATGATATGGCTATTGTACTTGAGATTTTTTACTGCTTCTGTTATTCTGTTGCATATTGTTTACCAAAGTCGTTTGTCCAGTGATATGGTTGTAATTAAGTTGATTAATAGCTTGAATCTAATACGGTTCAATCCCATTTCCATTCCTTTTTCTAGATCATTATAGACAATTTTAATTACAACATTTTAATGTTATTTCATAAAACATGCATTTCAAACTTGATGCATACACATAGTGCTATTTTAATTTTCATAGAACCACCCAAAGTACTACCGATCAATGACACTGTCCAACCACACAATATATGCAGGCAACAAAGTATTCAATCTTGTTTTCCTTTTGTTACTTAAAGTGAGGACATTAAAGCCTCTTATACATGCCCTATATGCTTTTTAAATAGAAAGTACTTTTAAGGATCATATCATATGCGTGTTTACACTATGCTTTTTCAAATAGTTTATACATGAGAATATGTGTGTGTGAAAACATGGAAAATCCGTACCTTAATTAAAAAATATATAATTTCAAATGGTGATTTCAGCCGTTAGCAGTGAAAAGATAACTAGATAAACGCGTAGTTATGTCAAAGTCAAATAAAATTGTTCTTCTATACAGAGTAAACTTATGTACACTGGGCATTTGGTAGCTGGTTAGGAACTAAATTATTCATGTATTAAATTTTTTATAAGTAATAGTATCATGTTTGGTAGCATTCTTTTGCTATGTATAAAATTCAACACACCTAATACGGTGCTTGTTTTGCAATTTAGAAACTCGCATGACTAGTACATGTATAAGTTATTAGAGAACCTATGTATTATTCTATGCAGGATAAAAGATAGAATAACTAAACTCTGCATAGTATAATACACAGATTCTCTCATTACTAATACTTGCATAACTCTAACCAGCTACTACCAAACGACCCCTAACAGCTAGCGTAAAAAAAATTGGACTATCAGGGCCTCCAAAAATATCTAATTAAGAGTCATGAGCAACTCCGATCCTTTTAAATAGGAGTAGTGGGATTCATAATTTTTAAAGTAAGAAGATTTTTTTTGCTACAACAGATAAAAAGTAATCCAATCGTCTTAAATTTCTTTATACTGTGTTGGTGTATTAAGTTAAACTCTTAATCATGCACCAAAAAAAAAAAAAAATTAAACTCTTAATCCAAATTAAACTAGAGAGATAACTTTTTAAGGTTTGAAAATGGACACAAACTTTTGTAACTTTCGAAGCAACTTTTGATAAAATGCAGAAAATTCAAAAAGCTTAACTTTAAGCCCATGCGGACTCATAGTACATAATATTTGAAAAAATAAATATGAAGGACAGAGAAAACTTGCATAGAATGAGCTTAGTTTGAATCTTTCTCTGAGAAACCTTTCTCTGACGACATTTGCATGTATTAACCTATATATGTATGTGAGGAGTAGGAGGGGACTTAAAAGGGTATCTTCTTTTTGTAATTGTAGCTAAAGATTGATAAAAGAAAATGTCAGTGAGTTAGTAGATATGATTCACAATGTACACTTATATACAAGTATAGTAGTAGTAGTAGTAATGGAATCTAATGTAAGACAGCTAATTCTATTTTCTCACCTCACTGCACAAGCCAGTTGATGAAGAGTGAAAAAAACTTTCTTTATATTTGCTACCTAAGTAACTTACTAAGAAAAAGATAAAAGGTGAAACCTCAAGCTTTATGGGGGCCAACTCTGCTAAGGAATCAATCTAATCTCTGCAAGATTACCTCATTCATACGCCAGTTTTACCCTTCTGTACTACTTTCTCCATTATCCTTTTTCTATTTAAATTCAATGAAATTCTATTCTAATTGACCACCTAAACACATGAAATCTGTTTTTATCAAATAGTACTTTCGACTCAAATTTTGGAAAAGTATTTGTGTATGTTCTCAAGTGCCTATTACATAGATAAGTTAACCTTGCACATAAAATATGTCACCTTCTTTAATTATACACATCAGCCTTAATTAGAACATTCCTGAGGTTTTACAAATTATCGAGGTTAATGCGTATAATTAAGGAGGTGACATATTTTAAGTGGTAAACGTATCTACATGTTGACGTTTGAGAAGTCGCGCAAAAGCTTTTTGAAAATTTGAGCAGAAAGTGTCTAATATGAATACTTTACCATGTGTTCATGCGCTCAGTCGGAACATGCTATAGTTCAGACATAATATTTATTAGAATATGGTGTAAACATAAATATCTATGCTCTAACAGGTTCTGAATCAATAATATTGAGTTCTGATGAACTAGTTGTCAAAGTGTTGTATCCAACCAATTCTAAAATAATGTTTACGTTTTCTATATTGCAAAATCTGATATCCAAATCTTGTATTTGAATCTTCAATCAGAGTAAAACATTGATAATTGTGAAAATTTTGAAAAAGTATTTACATTTACATGAAATATTTGACCGTTATGTAACAACTTTTCTTAAAGAAAGTTTTCTGGTAGATCCATGTATACCAAACCTTCTACGTTTTAAATTCATCTTTGTTGTTATATACAGGCTTATAGTAAACATTAGATTCACTGCTATGGTGACCTAATAATTCCTCTTCCGCTGAAAGTTCCATACAAATTACCAGTAGACCTAACATAAATGCTAGAAATGAGAGTTGATGTTATAGCAAATACATTCTGATATAAAGAAACCAATAGTCGGAATATTTGAATAATTTATAGTATTCAATAGAGTCGGAATATTGGAACAATTAATATTCAATAGCTAATAATTTATACATTCTGAGGTTGTTTGTATTAGACTTTTATCTCCAGCGACAACACTAACACATACATGTACAAAATTCACGTCATAGTCAGACAAATCTTTTTATTACCCCAAGATTTCGATTTTGTACTTTTCTTTCCTTCACGCATTCAGTGTCGGAAACTCAATTTGCCCAAGTCGAATCCAAAGACCTCTAATTATACACATATCATGAACTATGATAAAATGAAATTAAAACATAGATTCTTATTATTTACTTTAACCTAATATCAGTGATATCGAACCATATTTGCTTGAACACCTTGATGATTAGCTCATGATACTCATCTGAATTCAATGAAAGATAGCAAGCAAGAAGTTCTTCCAAATCCTTTGATGCTCTTATATTATTCTCCATTATCATCTCCACCATTGACTCTCTAAAATCTCTTTGTGGATCTTTAGATGATTTCACCACAGCAAAACTTTCAGAAACTCTAGTCTTCCTTGAAGAAACACTCTTTCTACTTCCTTGAATCTTCTTGTTGTTTGTTATTCTTGGAGAATTCGTTCTCAACTTCACACCAGTTGTTGAACTCACTGAAACTCTTCTCACTGGATTAATCCTCTGTTCTTTCACAATCCTCTGTTCATCTTTCACAATCCTCTGTTCCTCTTTCATAATACTTTGTTTTCCATCGAACTTTTCGGACTTGGTTATGATAGGGGGAAGATCAATTTTGGAAACTGATTGAAACCCATGATCAAGATTTATTGTCTCTTTCTTCATGTCATCAATTGTGCAGCCACAAGACGGTGAAATTGAAATCATGGGGTCAATTTTTCCAGCTAAAATCGACGTTTTTTCTAAAGAAGAAGAAGATGATGAGGAGGAGGAAATTGGCGAATTTGGGTATTCTTCAGGGGTAGAATCGGGTTTTGTCCATACAGATTCAAGAGAAGCACGACAACTACAACTTGCTGAAACAGAGGAACCAACAAGTTTTGGAGAATTTTTTCTTCTCGTTGTTGTGCTACGTCTCTTCTTGGAAGATTTTCTTGATGGCTCAGAAAAATGGACAACATTGTCAGAGGCTTTTAGGACAGGATTTTGGGAGAATGTTTCATGGTTATTATTGTTATTATCAGGTGGACAGAGGTTTCTTGAAATGTAATATGATTTTCTCTGGTAAGCCAGGTTGTGGTGGGGTTGTCTTTTTTTGTCTGATTGAAGATTTAATGATGATGGTGATGAAGATGAGGTTGTCTGGCTATGGCTTCTGCTTTTGTTGTTGCTGCTTTTGCTCATGTCTTTGAGCTTGTAAAACCAAGCATTTGGCATCATATCTGATAATCTAAACCTATAATTTCCCATGATGACTAAAAGAGTTGTTTGTGTTATCTGTTTTCTCTCTGCACTGAGGGAAATATTGGAGCTGGTAAAGGTAGATAAATAAAGCAGAGGGAAAGGGATTAGGGGTGGGCGTGGGCGTGGGGGTGTGGTGGATGGGGTCAGGAGGAAGAAAAATGAGTCACAAAGCAAATGAAATTGGGCCCCAAGTGTTGAGAGGGCATGGATGGCTTTTTCTAAGTTGGTTTTTGTTTAAGACTAATGGCCTAATAATTATCATAAAGTTAAAGAGATGGCATTGCATTATCATGATTATGTTTGAGATTGACCGTAAGAAAACAGTACTAGCAAATTATTGACTTATGTGACTCTGATACTCCAATTATTATGCTGACTTTCCAGGCCATGAGATGTTCAAATTGGAATTAATCAAACTGAACAAACGGATTTTAAGGCACAAATTTAGATTTATCGTGCTAGTGCTTTCAAATAACAGATAGTTAAAATCAAGCTAAGAGAAATTATGGATTTGACATAGGTAATCTTTAATCACTGTGAGAATTATGTATCTTGGCGCATTGCTTAAGGATACTGCCAAAACAGGTTTTCTTATTACATCAACAACCACTAACTTTTAAGCGTAAGAAACTTCAAATGCATATTATAGTGAAAATATATATAGGTATCCCAACCCACTTTTGGCTGAAATACTTTTACGAAAATATGAATTTTTCTACTGAAGTTATATATTTATTTATTTTTGCTTTATTCGATGTTCGATATTTGTTTTAGGATTCCGATTAATCTGGATTCATACCATAAGGTCCATTAAAGGAGAACGCGCTCTCTATCATAATTTTTTTTTTTTTTATTTCTAAAGCTCGAACCTAAGATTCTAATTAAAGGTGGAGAAATTATATCCATCCCTCCACAATCTTTTGTTGTCACCGCAGTTGTTTATTGAGCTGAAAGTTTGATGTTGCGTTAGACATTTACGCATTAATATGAACTACTTCCCTCAAAGGTATATATAGCTCTGCCTAACATAACCAGATGAGAAAAAAGAAGAAAAGCAATATTTTTATTTGTAACTTATTGTTAAAAATACTTTCTTTATGAGCGATATTAAAGTTAGTTCCTCATACTGGATAAGGCTAATTTTAATGCATTGGTTTGTTTACCTCCGAAATTGGGTAATCAATTGAATTTGTAAATGAGGTATAGGATATGTGGATGACCTTTAATCTATTTTTGATTTAGGTGAGATATGTATGGATGTGTGCTATATTATGTAAATGTGAATATATATCAATGCCTTAAACGAACCTGTTGTTATAAATGACTGAGTTAATGGGCTTGAAAGAATAAATAAAACAACCACGAGATCCACTCATCCGGACCAAAAGAGAGAGTCAATAATTTCTATTGCAATGTTTTTGATCTAAAAAGCTAACCCCTAAAAGTAGGGAAGTGACCCCTATTTATAGTTTTTCTTTATGGGTCTTTCATACATCATAAAGCCCTTTTAGAATAAAGGAAGCCCTAATATAGATAAGGTTGGGTCATACAGTCTGACACCCGTACGACCCAGCGATGATGGCAAAACGGTCTTCACACGTGGCAATTGAATAACTGATTGACCGGACTAACGGCCACGATCAACTCGGCCATGAAGAAACCGCACTAACAGCCACGATCAATTCGGCCATGAAGAAACCGGACTAACTGTGATAAGTAGTTTGCCCCAGATAAATCGGACCTTACGGTTTTCCTCCGACTTCTTCTGATCAACTACTACTGATGCAATACTCGCGGTCTGAGCGCTCGTACTTGTTTTCTTTCTTTTCTTGTTTCCCATCTCACTGATCAAGCATTAATCCGACTTTTACCGTATACATGGTTAACATTATGACATATGATCGTGAAGTCTGGAATATTCTGATGCACTATAGAAGAAATATAAATATAGTGGTACTGACTTTCCTTTTGTTTTCAACTTGCAAGGAAGATGTATCGAAAGAATTAGATTTTTTAGGACTACATATAAAACTATACTAGCAATACATGCCCATGCGATGCACAGGTCGAACATGTCTATTTACTTTAATTAGCCAGTCTTTAAGGTTTGTATTTTAAAAATAATTTTTAAAAATATTCTAATTGTTATTATATATACAAAATGTATTTTATGTACCATCACTTTAGTTGTAATTAAAAGTCTTTGAGATGGAAAGAGTCGGACTTTTTTATCATTATCATGACAATGAAAGTTGATCATTGATGTAAAAGAAAATTAGTAAGAATATGAGGAAAAATTAATATTTTAATTCTAAAAAAATTCTTTTAAATTCTTTAATATTTTATATGTATACCGACAGGTTGATATCCATTTCAATTAAGTAACTGTTCAGATCCAAACATAAGAACCATTTTGTTGTATATATTGGATTAAAATATTTTTATTAAATTAATTAAAAAATATATTATAATTTTTTATATGAATTGTTACGAAGAAATCAAAATTAGAAAGATATATGTTATATCATTAATCACCAAATTTTAATTCTGAAATGAAAATATAAAGTAATACGTTTTATAAATGTAAAGAAACAATAATCAGAGACTGCAAATGAGAGTAAATAAGTAAAGTATTGACAATGAAAGAAAACGGGGATAAATGTCACTCCCTCCCTTTACTTTTACTTGTCGACGTTAACATATCAAGGGAAAAAAATTCTTCTTCTTATTTTACCCTTCACATTAATTATTCATTTTCAAATCATTTTCTGAGGCTATTGACACTATATACCAATAAATATGGATATTGTGATAAAATATATACTTTATTTATTCATTTTCAAAGAACGTGAAAGTCAAAAGTGAACAAGTTATGTGTAGGAGCATTAAAATAACTTTTGGTACAAATTTTCATTGTTATTGTTCATTCTCTCTTCATGTTTAAAGTATTGACAAAGAAGGAAAACGTGGATAATAGAAATAGAAAAGAAGATAAATATCGAATAGAAAAATACACATATATTTTTAGTAATGTGGCCAAGTAATATGGACGAAGAGAGTACTTCATTTTTATTAATTCTTAAAGAACGTAAAAAGTCAGGAATAGAAATGTGGCCAAGTAATATGGGACGGAAGGAGTACTTCATTTATTCTTAAATAACGTGAAAAGTCAAAAGTGCACAGAGGAAATAAATATGCGTCGGAAAATTAAAATAGAAGTGCACACGTGTATACATGAGAAGAGAATAAATATTCAGTACTATGGCATATATCCACCTGGGATTTATTAATTCTCAAAGAATGTGAAAAGTAAAAAACGAACAAATTAAAGTGCACGAAGGAAATAAATTTGTGTAGGAGAATTAAAATTGAACTGCATATGTCTATACATGAGAAGAGAATAAATATTCAGCTAGAACACGAAAAATCAAAAGTGAACAAGTAAAAGTGCACAGAGGAAATAAATGTGTCGGAGAATTAAATTTGAAGTGTATACGTCTATACATAAGAAGGGAATTAAATATTAAGTACTATGACACATGTCTACGTTAATATGGACGAAGGGAGTACTTCATTTTTATTAATTCTTAAAGAACGTGAAAAGTCAAGTATAGTAATGTGGCCAAGTAATATAGAACGGAAGGAGTACTTCATTTATTAATTCTTTAATAATGTGAAAAGTCAAAATGAACAAATAAAAGTGCGCGGAGAAATAATTATGTGTCGGAGAATTAAAATAGAAGTGCAAATGTGTATACATGATAAGAGAATAAATATTCAAAGACTATGACCTATATCCACGTGAAATTTATTAATTCTCAAAGAATGTGAAAAGTCAAAAGTGAACAAATTAAAGTGCATAGAGGAAATAAATTTATGTAGAAGAGTTAAAATTGAACTGCATATGTCTATACATGAGAAGAGAATAAATATTCAACTAGAACACGAAAAGTCAAAAGTGAACAAGTAAAAGTGCACAGAGGAAATAAATGTGTCGGAGAATTAAATTTAAAGTGCATATGTCTATACATGAGAAGAGAATAAATATTAAGTACTATGACACATGTCTACATGGGATATAAAAATAGTTGAATAAAGTGTCCAAATTATATAGCTCATGGTACAAGAAGTTAATGCGCGTATAATTCGTAAAGCTGTTGGTACAAGCTTGGGGAGTCGTGTTCGTTCCCCCCAAGCCGCTTATATATATTGTATTGTATGTATGTAAAAGCATATATTTCTATATATAATAAGTGCCAAGGAGGGACGAACACAACAGTCCCTCCTTGCACCCACTGCTTTTCAAATTGTATCCGCAGTGAATATTTGTACCAAAAGTTATATAACTTGTATATTTTATTCAATTATTTTTATATCCCACATAGACATATGTCATAATACTTAATATTTATTCCCTTTTCATATATAGACATATGCACTTCAAATTTAATTTTTCGACATATTTATTTCCTCCGTGCACTTTTACTTGTTCACCTTTGACTTTTCGTGTTTTAACTGAAAATTTATTCTCTTCTCGTGTATAGACATATGCAGTTCAATTTTAATTCTCCTACACAAATTTATTTCCTCCATGCACTTTTACTTGTTCACTTTTGGCTTTTTACATTCTTATAGAAAAAAATACCAAAAGCTATATAACTTGTACACTTTATTCAATTCTTTTTATATCCCACGTACACATATGTCATAATACTTAATATTTATTCCCTTCTCATGTATAGACGTATGCACTTCAAAATTAATTCTCCGATATATTTATTTCCTCCGTGTACTTTTACTTATTCACTTTTAACTTTTCCTATTCTAGCTGAATATTCACTTTTAACTTTTCCTATTCTAGCTGAATATTTATTCTCTTCTCATGTATAGACATATGCAGTTCAATTTTAATTCTCTTACACAAATTTATTTCCTCCATGCACTTTTACTTGTTCACTTTTGACTTTTTACATTCTTAACATATTTATTTCCTCCGTGCACTTTTACTTGTTCACTTTTGACTTTTTGTGTTCTACTTGAATATTTATCTCTTCTCATGTATTGACGTATGCAGTTCAATTTTAATTCTCCTACGCAAATTTATTTCCTCCATGCACTTTTAATTGTTCACTTTTAGCTTTTTACATTTCTATCTATATTATTTTTCTATATATAATAAGAGGCTTGGGGGGGACGAACACCGCTCCCTAAGCTTGTACCAACAGCTTCACGAATTGTACCCACATTAAATTCTTGTACCATGAGCTATATAATTTGTACACTTTATCCAACTATTTTTATATTCCATGTAGACATGTGTTATCGTACTTAATATTTATTCCCTTCTCATGTATAGACGTATGCACTTTAAATATTTATTTCCTCCATGCACTTTAATTTGTTCACTTTTGAATTTTCACATTCTTTGAGAATGAATAAATCTCACGTGGATATATGTCATAGTACTGAATATTTATTCTCTTCTCATATATACACATGTGCATTTCTATTTTAATTCTCCGACACATAGTTATTTCTTCTGTGCACTTTTACTTGTTCATTTTGACTTTTCACGTTATTTAAGAATTAATAAATGAAGTACTCCTTCCGTCCCATATTACTTGGTCACGTTACTATACTTGACTTTTCTCGTTCTTTAAGAATTAATAAAAATGAAGTACTCCCTTCATCCATATTAACATAGACATGTGTCATAGTACTTAATATTTAATAAGCGGCTTGGGGGGGACAAACACGGCTCATAAGTGGCTTGGGGGTACGAACACAGCTGCCCAAACTTGTACCAAAAGCTTAACTAATTGTACACGTAATAAATACTTATACCATAAGCTATATAACTTGTACACTTTATCCAACTATTTTTTAATCCCACGTGGACATTTCTAGTATGTCATAGTACTTAATATTTATTCCATAGACGTATGCATTTTAATTTTAATTCTCCGACACATTTATTTCCTCCGTACACTTTTACTTGTTCACTCTTGACTTTTCGCGTTCTTGAAAAATATAATATGTGTGTGTCCAAATTACTTGTTCATTTATAAAACCAAAATAAAATTAATCCTTTCTAATCAATATTCTTGAAAATAGTCTATTGGAGAGAGACTATGACAAATGTCTAAGTGGATAAAAAAGTAGTTGGTTAAAGTGTGCAATTTATATAACTTTTGGTACAAATTTACATTGCTATTGTTCGTCCTCTTTTCACGCTTAAAGTATTAAGAAAGAAGGAAAACTCTTTGCCAATACTTTACTTATCTTACTCTCTTTTGCATTCTCTGATTATTGTTTCTTTGCATTTATAAAATGTATTAGTTTATATTTTCATTTCGGAATTAAAATTTGGTGATTTACGATATAACATATCGCATTTCTAATATGTCATAATACTTAATATTTATTCCATAGACGTATGCACTTCAATTTTAATTATCCGACACATTTATTTCCTCATATTTTTTAATTAATTTAATAAAAATATTTTATTAGTTTTGCTTTTAAAAAAACCAATATATATAACAATAGTTCTTATGTTTGGATCTGAACAGTTAATTGATTGAGATGGATATCAACTTGTCAGTATACATATAAGATATTAAACAATTTAAAAGAAAAAATCTAAAATCAAAATATTAATTTTCCCTCACCTTCTTACTAATTTTCTTTTTCACATTGATGAACAACTTTCATTGTCATGATTATGACAAATTTTTAAAAATTATTTACAAAATACAAACCTTAAAGGCAGGCTAATTAAAGTGAATAAACATGTTCGGCCCGTGCATCTCACGGGCATATATGGATAGTATATATATAATGTCCTGAATATGGTATTACATGTGTTCTCTTTCTGTGTATGCCAACTGCCAACACAATTATGGTGTATAATATTTCTACGCACCTAAGTGTGAAATTTTGTGATAAAGAGCCCATTAAGATCTTAGGTTTAATTGCAAATAAAATATGACTTTTCCTTCTTAATTTTGGTTCTTATGTTATTGTTAAACTTCAATTTAGTTCTCGTGATATTCAACTAAATACTTAACATTCAATGCATACTTAACGAATGTTGAATTGGAAGTTCATAGAATTTACAAGCATTTGTTAGTAGATGGATCAAGATTCAAGACAATAAATTCTACCAATAGAAAGTCTACTGTACATAGTTTGCAACTACGGTAGCTTAATTTACAATTTCTGGATAATTGAGGATCCAAGCACATATACCATCCACCCCCCATTCAACCCACAAAAGAAAGTTGTTAGGACTTAGAGTAGCAATTACCATTTTGAACTCTTAATCATATATACTATTTTTTCCCTTAAATAATTCCGTCTTTTTCTATTAATATTTTCAATTCTAGCATGAGACTGTCCGTGGAAAAATCAAACGTTGCTGCTCAATTTTAAGAAGTAATTGATATTCGCTTTTTAATTGCACTTCCTTAATTTACAAATCACAATGTATTGAAAATGAGATAGACCTACTTACATGCATGTGTATGTACACTTGACAGTTTTCATGATGTCGGACTAAACAATGGTGACCTTCTATATATTTGTTTGGTCACTTCACTAACAATTAATTCTTACAACTTTAAATAATGAATTTGAGTTATTGTGCCATGTGATCGCTAGTCTTTCACAATAAGAATACAATATATTTTGATACTTTTTCATTTTTTTAAAATTGAAGTTGGCGAATTTTGCATGAATCTACAATTAAGTAATGTAACAAAAGGTTAATGTTCTACTACCAAATAGAATATCTAATAGTGCACATCGGTTGGATATTGTGAAGACCAAAGATTTAAAATATATCAACAATTGAAAGATCCAAATTGACTCAATACCGATAAGCATTTTTAATTTATTCGTGTATATATGTGAAATAAAATTACTTTTGCCTCCAATGTAGAAGTTTTGTTATATATTATGTAAATATGTAACACAAATGAGTCATCGATGAGTAATTAAGGATGACTCTCAATACGTTTTCTAGTAATTATACACACTAATCTCTACCCCCCAGATTGAATCAAATGTTATGGTTCAATTTGGAGAAGTAATTTAGGGTTTCTTTAAAATTGCACTTAAATTTATAGGATAATAAGATAGACATACATTTATGAAATTGAGCAAGCTCTATACATGCATCAATTAATAAATATTAAACATATACAGTAATTATTGGTAAATTTCTATGACAAGCATTAATTCGTAACATGATTAAATGATAATTAACCTGCTATAATTATAGGTTAAATTACTCTTTACACTACCAATTTATATATAAGTTATATTCTATTACAAAGTTAGATATGTAAGTACTTGTGATCATGGTGCTGAACATGCATGCACTTTGATATTGCCTTGAATCATTGGTTGTCTTGGTTGAAATGTGCAAATGGCTACACTTACATTTGGTCCGTAGCTAATTTTGTGCAATTGATTCTTTAGCTTTACTAGTGAAAGCTATGTTGAAAAGTTCTTTTCATGCTCTTCTGATGAAAAACCACAGGCCTATATGTATATGCGTTAATGTATAAGCTTCACGTATTTTTGTATATCGTCCAAAAGTTTTGCTCGTGTGGAAAGTCCAACTCATTAGCTATCTTCTCAATTAACAGCTCGCATTGAGGAGATCAGCGGCAGGACAAGTCAATTCAAGAAAACCAAAAAAAGACATCAATAATTTAGGCTTATATGACATATTGACGGTACGTGTGTTTTTGCATGAAGTTACATGACATACATTTCATAGAAGTGAACCAGTTTTCTCCAATCAGTTCGGGACCTTCGTTGGAAAAATACACTGTGTAGATATGTTAAAAAAAAAAAATTATGTTATATACTATGTCTCGAATGAATCCCCTTAATATCTTCGTATTCTTACTTTTTCATATTTTCACACCCTTCGTAAAAAAAAAAAATTAGTTCCACCACTGTTTCTTACTACATTTTTTTCTTTAGGCGTCCACTATCCGGAATAAGCTCGGTCGATTTGGATTCGTGTCAAGTTGGCCATCTATTGTAAAACGCTTTTAAAAAAGATGTTATTTCGTTCTTAGGCTTGAAACTTGAAACTCCTGATTGATTAAGAGTGGAGGGATTCTAATCATCTCACCATACTCCTCGACAATAAGTCATTAACTGTCCTACTAATTAATAATCATGGGCATGTTCAACCGTGGCTCACTTGGAAAGTTAATTTGTTTCTTTTTCCCCCTTTAACGTAGTAGGCTGAGGGTCGATATTTTTTTCTTTTAACTCGGGGACCATTTGATCTATCAATATATCATGTTTAGAACTAATCTGGAGTCTGGACAGGTATTTAAAGTTTATTCCCTACAGTACCTCTACAAGTGTGAAATGTTTGTCTCAAACACACAATTTGACGGACCAAAAAAGTTCAGCCGTAAGCCCGAAGTGACATGGTTTTGGCAATCTCATTAATTAGCTTGCTGTACATATTGTACATGGATGACACGTTTTCACCAATAGTATCTTTCTTTTTTCCTTGCTTATGCATAATTACTACTTTCTTTGTCCCAGTTTATGTGATTAAGTGTTTAGAGTATGAAGATTAAAATACTTAATTTTATTATGAATTGGGGTGTAAATATTTAAAATAAAATTTTCTTTTTTAAAGAAAATTACACGAAAAGTGCTATAAATCATGAAACCAACGTAACATAACTAGTGATTCAAATTATTAAACAAGTTTGAGAAACTTGTAATTAAAGAAAAATTGTTTGATTCTTCAAACAGTAACATCTTCACATAAATGAATGGAGGTATTTTTTTGTGTTAAACTTTTTTAGACAGTAACATTAACTTTTAAATGGTTACCCACTGTTTTTCCCTTTTGTGACTCAGGCTTCCTACCTATGAGTGGAATATGGAAAAGAATATCACTAGAGCAACCTACATATAAAGTTCAACTTTACTTCGACTAATTTGAAATATAACACATTTATCTTTCAGTTAATTAACAAGAAAATGGAGCTGACAAAACATAATTCATTTTTTTTTCCAAATCCTGAACCAGGGTAGAAAGGTGGATTGGGCCTTTCTCCACGGGAAAAAAAAAAAAAATATGACCAACTAGCTATAGAATACCATTTACTATTTTTTTTTACGAATAAATAATTTTTTAATAAATATAGTTGGAATTCGTCAAAAATACATGGCAGAGGTAATACATAAAATTTGAGCAAGATTTGAGGTCATTTGCGCTGATTTGAAGGAAAAACAAAATCACCGAAATCGAGTTGAAAAAATATCTGCGACACATGTATAACATTGTATATTCATGTATATCACACACAGGTATACATAGATATACACACATATATATATATAGAGGATGTACATGGATACATGAAGGGAACACACAGTTATACTTGACAAAACCTCCTTCTTTCTTCGAATTATAGCTCAAATTTCAACTCAAACCACATTAAGTCTCCACCAAAATCACCCCAAAATTTATATTCAAACTCCTTAAGTTGTTTCCAACATAATCCAATAACATCCGATTGAAACAAATCACCATTGTGCTGATCCAAAAAAATTTTTACCCAAGCTCCGAGTTTGTTCAATGGCTTTAGGTGGAGATTTAGCTCTTCTTCTGTTCTTTCCAAGCAATCAAACAGCGTTCTATTTGTGAAATTAACGTGGAATGAAATGTTTGTGTTGATTTTTGTGAAGAAATTTGCATGAACTCCGTAGCATCTAAAACTCTTGCAAGTCTTGAGAAATGTTATCGAGGCATTATTTTCTTGGAAATTGTTTTGTTGGGCAGCCCATATCTAAAGAAAGGGGTCATTTGCACTTTTGGCCCTATTTTGTGCTGGTCTTTAATTTTTGTCATTCATAACAAACAACTTTTTAGCTCGACATAAGTTTATATTTCACATTTAATATCTCACAAATTATACCGCGTGCCCTTACAAAATGCCCTAAGGCATAAATTCAATTTTGAATGGGTAAAAATTAAAGACCAGCTTCATTTGAGGAATAACCGTGCAATTAAATGTGAAGAAAGACAGGCGGCCAAATTCTGATGGCAATGCAGAGAAGGTCCACATTGATTACTTAGCCCCAATCCACTGTATTTTTGTCCCAATATAATCCTGATATTCAATCTCTTTTTCTTTTTATATAATTTCTCTGTAAATATATAAGGGATGAGTATTCTGGAATAAGTAATGGAAAAATGTTATAAATACACCGTGTTGTGGATGTCCATTTAAATATACAGTCAACTGGATAAGCTTACAATTATGCAGACAGCTTGCAATTAGCTCAAGCGGGCGAGCTTAAAAAGCCTTGCACAAATTTTCCTCAAAGCTTAATCAAGCAGGCAGCTTGCAAGTAGCTTAAACAGATAGCTTGCAAGTAGCTCAAGCAGATAGCTTGCCAGCAGCTTCTGAAAAGTCTCGCAACACCTTCCTGAAAAGCCTCGCAGCTGCTTCTTTTCCTCTATAAATAGGATGTCAATTCAGTTCATTTGTATATCAGTTCAAAGTTAAATAATATATCAGTCTCTCTCTATAACTTGTCTCTGGTGAACTTACTTTATAGTCTTTATTTTATAACACGTTATCGCACGAGACTCTGCCATCTCGAGCAAATACTTTAAAAGCTTCGAAGGTATAGTCTTCTCTTTCTTAATCAATGACAAATCTTTCTAAACTTGAATTTGTTGCCCTGGATATATCGGGCAAAAGCTACGTGTCTTGGGTACTTGATGCTGAAATTCATCTTGATGCGATGGGTCTGGCAGACACCATCCAAAATAAAAATCAGGCATCAAATCAAGACAATGCCAAGGCAATGATATTCCTCCGCCATCACCTTGATGAGGGCTTGAAATTGGAATATCTCACTATTAAAGATCCTTTTATGCTGTGGAATAATTTAAAAGATAGATATGACCACCTGACGAGGGTCATTCTTCCACAAGCACGTTTTGATTGGATCCATTTGAGGCTACAAGATTTTAAATCTATCTGTGAGTATAATTCCTCAATGTTTAGAATTATATCTCAGCTGAAATTATGTGGTGAAAATATCACTGATAATGATATGCTGGAGAAAACTTTCACCACTTTCCATGCCTCGAATGTGCTCCTGCAGCAGCAATATCGAGAGATGGGGTTCAAAAAGTATTCTGAACTAATTTCACATCTTCTTGTAGCCGAACAAAATAATGGATTATTAATGAAAAATCATGAAAGTCGACCTACTGGTTCTAGTCCGTTCCCTGAAGTGAATGAGACTAACTTTCACCAAGCTAAGCGTGGAACAGGCCGTGGCCCCAATCCTCGTTGTGGCCCTAGCAGTGGTCATGACCGCGGTGGAGGGAAAAGCTATAATCATGATGATCGCCTTGCACCAAATAAATCCCTTCTTTTTGAAGGATGAAAAACATGAAGTGGTGCAAAGGAGAAACCCAGAAGATAAATGCCACGAATGTGGTGGTAAAGGCCATTGGGCACGTGCTTGTCGTACGCCAAGGCACTTGGTTGAGCTTTATCAAGCCTCCCTAAAAAGGGCATAAAAGACTGCTGAAGCAAATTTTGTTTCTGAAAATAATGATGACTTCATGCATTTGGATGTAGCTGATTACTTTGCACTCCCAGAAATAGATCTTGTAATCAGAGATGAATCTGTAGAAACTTAAATGTTTTAATTCGTGTTGTTTGTATAATCATGTTAATACTTAAAGTTAAGACATGTTTAGTTTTAGAAATCTGGTTTGTACGGTTATGAGTCTTGTAAATCAAGTGTAAATCATGTTTTGGTAATAATATTTACTATAATGTTCACTTTGTGTATATTTTTTCATTTTGAAGAAAATATGGACGTTCCTCAAATATTGTTTGGATCAATGATCGAAGATATTTGTGTGATTGATAGTGGAACAATGCATGCCATATTCAAAGACGAGAAATATTTTGCTTACTTGCTTAGAAAAAAGGCAAATGTTACTACAATTTCTGGTAATTCAAAACTGATTGAAGGCTCTGGAAGTGCTATTATATTTTTGCCTAAGGGGACGAAACTTGTTATAGAAGATGCATTGTTCTCTTCTAAATCCCCAAGAAACTTGTTGAGTTTCAAAGATATCCGTAGGAATGGGCATCACGTTGAGACATTAAATGAAATTACTGTTGAATATCTTGGTATTACCAAGAATGTCTCCGGCCAGAAATATGTTTTGGAGAAATTAACTTTGTCTTCTGGCCTGTATTATGCAGAAATTAGTACAGTTGAAGCACACTCTATCGTAAACCAGAAGTTTACTGATTCAAGTACTTTTGTGCTTTGGCATGACCGAATGGGTCATCCTGGATCAATAATGATGAGGCGAATCATTGAAAATTCAAATGGGCATCCACTTAAGAACCTGAAGATTCTTGAAAGTGGTGAATTTTCATGTGCTGCTTGTTGTCAAGGCAAATTGATAACATGACCATTGCCAATGAAAGTTGGTATTGAATCTCTTGCCTTTCTAGATTGTATACATAAGGATATATGTGGACCTGTTCACCCAGCTTGTGGGTCATTTAGATATTTTATGGTCTTAATAGACGCATCTTCAAGGTGGTCCCATGTGTGCCTCTTATCATCTCGCAACCTGGTGTTTACGAAATTATTGGCACAAATAATACGCATAAGGGCACAGTTTCCAGATTATCCCATTAAGGCTATACGTCTCGATAATGCTGGAGAATTTACATCCCAAGCCTTTGATGATTATTGTTTATCAGTTGGGATAAAAGTTGAACATCTTGTGGCTCATGTTCATACTCAAAATGGCCTTGCTGAGTCATTTATTAAGCGCCTGCAATTAATAGCAAGACCACTACTTATGAAAACACGGTTGCCCACTACTGTCTGGGGTCATGCTATCTTACATGCAACATCGCTTATTCGTCTCAGACCGACTCATTATAATAAATACTCTCCGTCATAATTAGTATTTGGCTATGAACCAAATATTGCTCATCTCCAAATCTTTGGTTGTGTTGTATATGTGCCGGTTGCGCCACCACAGTGCACTAAGATGGGCCCCCAAAGAAGGTTAGGAATATATATTGGGTTTGAATCACCCTCTATTATTCGCTACCTTGAACCTTTGACGGGAGATTTATTCACTGCTCGATTTGCAGATTGTCGGTTTGATGAAATGAATTTCCCACAATTAGGGGGAGAGAAAAGGGAAATCAAAAGACAAATTGCGTGAAAAGTTTCATCACTCTCTCATTTTAATCCACATTCCCCTGTTTGTCCAAAAGATCATCCATCTGCAGAAAATAGCAAATCAGATTCCGGATGCATTTACTGATTTGAAAAGGATAACTAAGTCACATATTCCTGCAGAGAATGCACCTATCTGAATTGATGTCCCAAAAGGACAGTCTTCTAGTGCCATAGATTCTGAATCTCATACATGTCTGAAGCGTGGAAGCCCATTGGGTTCCAAGGATAAAAATCCTAGAAAAAGAAGCATGAAAAATGATCAAAATGACACTAGAAAAGGATCTAACGGTGAGATTCAAGATCTAATTAATCCTGATATTCCTGAAGATATCAGTAAACCCGAGACTCAAGTGAATAAAAAACTATCATTAAGTTTTACTGGTGATGAGATAGAATCGAATAGATTGGAAATTATGGTGGATAATGTTTTTGCATATAATGTTGCATTGAACATTATGAAAGACAATGAAGATCAGGACCTCAATCTATCGAAGAATGTCGACGAAGATGTGACTGGCCAAAATGGCAAGAGGCAGTTCAATCAGAATTGAACTCACTTGCTAAACGTGAGGTTTTTGGACCGGTAGTCCAAACACCTGGTGGTGTAAAACCATTTGGCCACAAATGGGTCTTTGTGCAAAAAAGAAATGAGAAAAATGAAACTGTAAGATACAAGACACGCCTTATTGCACAAAAATTCTCTCAAAGACCCGGTGTCGACTATATAGAAACATATTCACCCGTTATGGATGGCATAACATTTTGATACCTCATTAGTTTAGCTATACATGAAAATCTTGAGATACATCTAATGGATGTGGTTACAGCTTATCTTTATGGATCACTTGATAATGAAATTTATATGAAAATTCCAGAAGGATTTAAAATGCCTGAAGCATTTAGTTCAAAGTCTCGGGAGATATATTCAATCAAATTATAAAGATCATTATATGGTTTAAAACAATCAGGGCGCATGTGGTACAATCGCCTTAGTGAGTACTTGATTAATGAAGGTTATATAAATGATGCCATTTGTCCATGCGTTTTTATCAAGAAAACAAAATCAGAGTTTGTTATACTTGTTGTTTATGTTGATGACATAAATCTCATTGGAACTCCAGAAGAGCTCCAAAAGGCAATTGAATATTTAAAGAAAGAATTTGAGATGAAAGATCTTGGAAAGACAAAACTTTGTCTTGGTCTGCAAATTGAACATTTAGCAGACAGTCTTTATCCATCAATCTGCCTATATTGAGAAAGTTTTAAAACAATTTTACATGGACAATGCACATCTATTAAGTACTCCTATGGTTGTTCGCTCACTTGAAGTGAATAAAGATCCATTCCGACCTCAGGAAGAGAATGAAGAACTACTTGGTCCTGAAGTACCATATCTTAGTGCCATTGGTACACTTATGTATCTTGCTAACGCTACAAGACCTGATATAGCTTTTTCTGTTAATTTGCTAGCAAGATATAGCTCTTCTCCTACATGGAGACATTGGAATAGAATTAAGCATATACTGCGATATCTAAAAGGTACTATTGATATAGGTCTATTTTATGCTAACAAAGGTAGTACAGATATTGTTGGTTATGCAGATGCAGGTTATTTATCTGATCCACATAAAGCTCGATCTCAAACAGGCTATTTGCTTACATGCGGAGGTACTGCTATATCATGGCGATCAACAAAGCAGTCTATTGTTGCTACTTCTTCAAATCATGCTGCGATAAAAGCTATTCATGAAGCAAGTAGAGAATGTGTGTAGTTGAGATCAACGACGATAAATCCCATCAGAGGAAGATGTGGCCTGAAGTATGATACCAAAATACCCACAGTATCATATGAAGACAATGCTGCATGCATAGCCCAATTAAAGGGAGGATTCATAAAGGGAGACAGAACGAAACACATTTCACCAAAGTTATTTTTCACACACGATCTCCAAAAGAATGGTGATATTGATGTACAACAAATTCGTTCAATTGATAATCCTGCAGATTTGTTCACTAAATCTTTGCGGACTTCAACTTTTGAGAAGATGGTAAACAAAATTGGAATGCAAAGACTTAGACATCTAAATTGTGGTCTTCATCAGGAGGAGTAAACTATGCGCTGTACTCTTTTCCCCTTAATCAAGGTTTTGTCCCATTGGGTTTTCCTGATAAGGTTTTTAATGAGGCAGCTTGTAATGCCCATTACTGGATGTGTACTCTTTTTCCTTCACTTGGATTTTTCCCACTAGATTTTTCCTTATAAGGTTTTAACGAGACACAAATCTATTAATGAACATCCAAGGGGGAGTGTTATAAATACACCGTGTTGTGGATGTCCATTCAAATATACAGTCAACTGGATAAGTTTCCAATTAAGCAAGTTGCTTGCAAGTTGCTCCAAATAGACAGCTTGCAAGTAGCTCCTACGAATGCCTCACGAAAAAACTTGCGTAGCTTTCTGTGCTTGCACGATCAAGCGAGCGGCTTGCAAGTAGCTCAAACAGATAGCTTATAAGTAGCTCAAGCAGGCAGCTTGCCAGCAGCTTCTGAAAAGCCTCGCAACAGCTTCCTGAAAAGCTTCGCAACTGCTTCTTTTCCTATATAATAAATAGAATGTCAATTCAGTTCAAAGTTGAATAATAGATCAGTCTCTCTCTATAATTTGTCTCTGATGTGTCTTTATTTGATAATAAAAACCCATTTTTCTTTTTTTCTGATTAACCGCTCATATTCTCTCTCACTTCTCGGCTTGTACCAGCAATTCTACATACTTCGTTCAATACGTAAACGTTATCATCAACTTTTAATATCCAAAGATATATATCATCGAATTATTATCCTCATACTTGTATCCAACACATCTAAACATGTTTACCTCGAAAATGGGTAATAAGTTAAATTTGTAAATGAGGCAAAGGATATGTGGTATTTTAATCTACACTTTAAGGAATCAAAGAAAGTCGAATCTATTCGATTTGTTAAGGAGCTTTGAGCAAATAAAGAACGATATATTGAAGGCTAAGGCGTTTATATCTATGTATAAGAGACTAGTTTTTATATATCTATATATGTTAGATGCAACGTTGAATAAGGAGATTTAATGAACAGTTCCAGTTATAACCGGACTAAAAATCTGAAGAACACTATAACCGGACTAAAAATCTGAAGAACACTAGGCCAGAGAAATTTTATAATATATTTGAAGTACAAAGTTTGTGGATCAGAAAAACCAACCCTCCTAATGAGAAAATGACCCCTATTTATAGTTTTCTTCTATGGGCCTCCTATACATCATGGGCCCCTTTTAGGATAAAGAAAACCTAATATGGATAAGGTTAGGTCACACGGTTCGACACCCAGACACCGTGGGGCCAGGCAGCATTCCCACACGCGGCGCGAATAACCGATTATCCGACCAACGGCCACGAATGCACGGTCACGAAGAAACCGGGCCAACGGCCACGACTGATCTCGCTGTATTCGAACCGGGCAAACGGCTACAACCAACTCGGCCATATAAAGATCTTACACCGACCAACCACG